>NW_027138987.1:0-27836 GCF_035084215.1 Heptranchias perlo | reverse complement strand
GTAGGTTTTAAGGAGCGTCTTAAAGGAGAGAGACGTAGAGAAGGGAATTCCGGAGCTTAGGGCCCAGACGGCTTAAGGCAAGAGGCCAGAAGTGAAGGAGCGCAGAGGTTTTGGAGGATTGTAGGACTGGTGGAGGTTACAGGGAGAAGGGAGGGATTCGAAAACAAGGATAAGAATTCTAAAATCGAGGCTTCCCGGACCAGGAGCCGATGCAGGTCAGCGAGCACAGGGGGTGATGGGTGAACGGGACTTGGTGCGAGTTAGGATACGGGGGCAGCGGAATTTTGGAACCTAGAATTATTTAATTTATTGTGAAATGACTGCATTTATTAGGCTGCTCTGTAGCTAAAAACAGATTCGGATGGACTGCGCAATTATGAAGGCACCCTGAGGCCAACAAAAGTAAACTTCGGTTCACAGGAAGAGATTTTGTCATGGGATCCAACGATGTGTGAATATTGGAGCAACCGATAAGCTGGTTTTTGGAAGAGGGACTAGATTATTAGTGCAGCCAAGTAAGTAATCTATTGAAGTTAATTGAGTTTTTAACCACGTTCAGCATCTGCACATATGGAAGTTAGCTTTCAATGCATTACAGACTATTGTATGGACTATGGAGAGGATAATGTCAATGCTAATTGTTTTTAATAAAAGCTCTAGGCTTTGAGAAAGAAATGGTGTGGATCAACATTAAAGGGGGTTAATATTCTCCAAGGATTTCTAATTGATTGAAGCATTCTGTATTCGGTTATCCAAGAAAACTGCTTGATGTACACTCAGTGATGATACAACACTCCATCTGTGCATTTTTCAAAAGAAAGGGCGACATTCTAATGGATAATGAATAATGTAACACATTGTAAGTTAGATCACAAGATAGGTGGATTGTTTGTGGAAAAATAAGTTTGCAGGAGTCATCAGGAATAAAGGTTCAATGAGTACTAAGAAATTTATGTTCAAATCTATGCAATTCAATAAGAGATCCTATATTGAGTTAACGGATACATGGGACCGAGTCTTCAAACTAAGTTTCCTTGGGTATACACGTGAAGGTTTCAAAATTTGGTGACAGATTAACAAGCGGAATATATAATTATTGTATTGCAAGAAACTCGTGATAACATAAGAACGTAAGAAATAGGAGCAGGAGTAGGCCATTCGGCCCCTCGAGCCTGCTCCACCGTTCAATCAGATCATGGCTAATCTTCGACCTCAACTCCACTTTCCCGCCCAATCCCCATATCCCTTGATTCCCCTAGAGTCCAAAAATCTATCGATCTCAGCCTTGAATATACTCAACGACTGAGCATCCACAGCTCTCTGGGGGAGAGAATTCCAAAGATTCACAACCCCCTGAGTGAAGAAATACCACCTCATCTCAGTCTTAAATGGCCAAACGCTTATCCTGCCACTATGCCGCCCAGTTCTAGACCATCCAGCCAGGGGTAACAACCTCTCAGCCCCCTCAGAGTCTTATATTTTTCTCATTCTTCTAAATTCCAGAGAGTTTTGGCCCATTCTACTCAACCTCTCCTCATAGGACAACCCTCTCATCCCAGGAATTAATCTAGTGAACTTTTGTTGCACCGCCTCTAAGGCAAGTATATCCTTCCTTAGATAAGGAGACCAAAACTGTACGCAGTACTCCAGGTGAGGTCTCACCAAACCCCGTACAATTGTAGTTAGACTTCCTTACTCTTGAACTCCAACCATCTTGCAATAAAGGCCAAAATGCCATTTGCCTTCCTAATTTATTGCTGTACCTGCATGCTAACGTTTTGTGTTTCTTGTACCAGGACACCCAAGTCTCTCTGGATACCAACATTTAATAGTTTCTCACCATTTAAAAAATATTCTGTTTTTCTATTTTTCCTACCAAAGTGAATAACCTCACATTTCCCCACATTATATTCCATCTGCCACCCTCTTGCCCACTCACTTAACCTGTCCATATCCCTTTGCAGACTCTTTGTGTCCTCCTCGCAGCTTATTTTCCCACCTAACTTTGTATTGTCAGCGAACTTGGATACACTACACTCGGTCCCTTCATCTAAGTCATTAATATAGATTGTAAATAGCTGAGGCCCAAGCACCGATCCTTGCGGCACCCCACTAGTTACAGCCTGCCAACCTGAGAATGACCCATTTATCCCTGTTCTCTTTTTGAACAGCTTGAAACTATTCCAAGCTTATATATTTACAAATTTGAATAATAGTTACACAACAAAAATGTATCATTTATTAGGAAAGTAAACACATGGCAACAACATAATGCTACTCATAATCTTTGAGAAACGCAAAGAAATATTGAATTATTTAATTTTAAGTTAAGAGTAATTTGCATAGAATTGCATAGAGTCGACAGCACAGAAACAGGTCATTCGGCCCAATTGGTCTATGTTGGCATTTATCCTCCGCATGAACTATCTCTCATCCCTCTTCAGCTAACCCTATCAGCATATCCTTATATTCCTTTCTCCCTCGTGTGCTTATCTAGCTTTCCTTTAAATGTAAGAACTCTATTCACCTCATCTACTCCCGGTGATAGCAATTCTAACCACTCTCTGAGTATAGAAGTTTCTCCTGAATTCCCTATTGGGTTTATTAGTGACTATCTTATATTTCTGGCCCCTAGTTTTGGTCTCCCCCTCAAGTGGAAACATCTTCTCTATGTCCACGGGATCTTGGGCTTTATACATAGAGTACAAAAGTAAGGAAGTTATGATGAACCTTTATAAAACACTAGTTCGGCCACGGCTGGAGCCTTGTGTCCAATTCTGGGCACGCACTTTAGGAAGGATGTGAAGGCCTTAGAGAAGGTGCAGAAATTATTAACTAGAGTGGTTCCAGGGATGAGGGACTTCAGTTACGTGGATAGATTGGCGAAGCTGGGATTGTTCTCCTTGGAGCAGAGACGGTTGAGAGGAGATTCGATAGAAATGTTCAAAATTATGAAGGATTTAGATAAAGTAAATAAAGAGAAACTGTTCCCATTTGCGGAAGGGTCGAGAACCAAAGGTCACAGATTTAAGGTGATTGGCAAAAGAACCAGAGGCGACATGAGGGAAAACTTTTTTTTAATGCAGCGAGTAGTTATGATCTGGAATGCACTGCCTGAAAGGGTGGTGGAAGCAGATTCAATTGTAGCTTTCAAGAAGCAACAGGATATATACTTGAAGAGAAAAATTTGCAGGGCCACGGGGAAAGAGTGGGGGAATGGGACTAACTGGATTGCTCTGACAAAGAGCTGGCATGGGCTCGATGGGCCGAATGGCCTCCTTCATAGGAACAGGAGTAGGCCATTCAGCCCCTCGTGCCTGCTCCGCCATTTGATAAGATCATGGCTGATCTGTGATCTAACTCCATATACCTGCCTTTGGCCCATATCCCTTAATACCTTTGGTTGCCAAAAAGCTATCTATCTCACATTTAACTGTAGCAATTGAGCTAGTATCAATTGCCGTTTGCGGAAGAGAGTTCCAAACTTCTACCACCCTTTGTGTGTAGAAATGTTTTCTAATCTCGCTCCTGACAGGTCTGGCTCTAATTTTTAGACTGTGCCCCCTACTCCTAGAATCCCCAACCAGTGGAAATAGTTTCTCTCTATTCACCCTATCCGTTCCCCTTAATATCTTATAAACTTCGATCAGATCACCCATTAACCTTCTAAACTCTAGAGAATACAACCCCAATTTGTGTAATCTCTCCTCGTGCTCCTTCCGTGCTGTAACCATTCTAAGATTCTAGGATTCTATAATTAATCAGTGCAATTGATCTGAACTGGATTGTTTGGGCCTGGCTATCAGAAAATCATTTAGTTACAGAACCTAATAAATATTAATCATATTTGTATAAATCAAATAGTTATCAGTGGTATTCAAGCAGTTCAGGAAAAGCACGATCAAGTTATTTGCTCGGTGTGTTCGCTGCTCATCTAATAGATGTTGCTGGTCCTGGCATCCATCAAATGTTTTTGTTAAGGACTGTGTGACTGTGTGAATTCTGGTAGCTATGATAATCGATATTTGGAGAGGGAACGAGGCTCACCGTGAAACCAAGTAAGTGTTGAATTTTGATATTTTTAGGATCCAATCCCAAATGAATATCCATGAAAGGAAATATTTCAGGGAGGCATGATTTATATTAAATAAAAACGGAAAATGCTGGAAGCTCTCAGCATGTCAGGCCGCATATGTGGAGAGAGAGACAAAGTTAACATTTCAAGTCAATGACCTTTCATCAGATTTATACTTGTGTGACCTTTTGTAAGGTTAAATCTGTACACACATGACAACAGTATGAGGTTACTCGGAACACTGTTAATGATGTGTAATTGATTAGAAATTAAATGCAAGAGAAACAGTGGTAAGAAAAATCCAAATTGTCACTTAAGGGTAAGGCATCTTTTGTACGCTTAGCTTAATCAAATAGTAAACAATTTATAAAGAACGCCGTGACACACCTTATTTGTTGGGTGCATAGACTATCCCCTTTTCCCCAAAGGTTACCTGGGTGTTGGTTAAACAGTTTTCGTATTGAGGGATAATGCTGTGTGAATAACGTCAATAAGCTGATCTTTGGACCTGGCACCAGGCTAACCGTAATACCAAGTAGGTTATTTTTTTTCATCTAAAATTCATTTCTTCCCTTTTCAGAACAGATCGAAGAGTTAGCTCATATTGAGATGAATCATAAATGAAATATTTTCAAGCAACTGCTTCCATACTGTAATCTCTATCTCATTTGGATGTACACTTGCAAAGCAACACAAATGCAGGGCTGTAGGGAAAGAGTAGCTGAGTGGGACTAATTGGGTAGCTCTTTCAAAGAGAGGGGCGTTGGATAATTAGCATCTTTACTGGGGAAAGGAGTGATTGCATTGGGTTCAACAATTTATATCAGATTTCTGCTGACTTAGGTATGATGCCCGTTGCTTCTATCTCGGGGAATAGATTATATAGGAAAGGGGATTAGAAATCAGTGCTATGGTTTTGGGCTAGGCGTCTATCACTGTGCAGAATTCAGGGGCTGGCTATGCTTTAACCTTTGGAACTGGGACCAAACTGGCTGTAGAAGCAAGTAAGTACCACAGAATAGATTGGCATTAAAATTAATGAGATAGTTAGTCAGGGCATCTAAGCAGTTCAAAGATAGACGATTAATTCAACTTCATACACCAATACCATATGGTCTAAAATGTATATATATATATATATATTTATGCATTATTTACAATAGCAACTGGCATTCCGATAGATATATAGCCAGAAAGAAAGAAAGAAGGAAGGAAAAGGGGAAAGACGGAAAAGGGGAAAGATGCAAAAGGGGACAGAGAGATGGAGAAGGGGAAAGAAATGTACATATGTACATATAGTATATATATATGTATATACATCTATGTATACATATATAGTATATATATCTACATAAAGAAATGTCAGTTCAAGATGTCCCGTAACATCTGTACTAATATAGAATGTCGCTTGCTCAATTGCACTGAGATAACATTTGGGCCCAGGACTAGACTGAATGTGATCCCATGTAAATTGAATGCTATAATTCATGTTCTATTCATTATAATAAAGGATTCTTGATACTTATGCACATGGTGTGCTGCAATATTAGTTTAATATGAGCCACTGAAGTTCATTATTATTTCATACTTTTGAAACTTAATGGTTTATAGTACACCCAAGAATTAGGAATGGACAAGCAGCGTCATCATACAGAAATAATAACTGGACAACCAATGCAGCAGGAATCAAGACATGCTACTTTTGAGAATTACTTTTAATTTTTTAAATTATAGAAATAACAATCGCAAGCAACACTCAACTTTTAATTGGAAGTTTGGCGTGTATCTAAATAAAGACTACTACAGATCTCAAATTGAAAATATTGTAATTTAATCATATTTCCTACTAGACGTTGGACAGTTGGCAGTGTTTCTGCACAGAGGCCTGTCTACTGTGTGGTAATAAAACAATATTTGGTCCAGAAAGAAAGTTTGATATACAAACTAGTAAGCACGCAGCTTATTGGTAGCAAAGGACAAATTATCTAGTATTGTTTTCAGTGCGCCTGGTGTGCTATTTTATTATTTTTTTTACTAGTAATTGACTGAAGAATATGTACAAAGATAACTGACAGTCACCACAAACTAATTTAACCTAGCGGGTAAACCTTTTGCAGTTTGGAATATTCTGTAAGAATACTGGAGAAAGTGTGAATGGGTGAGTGAGGGAATGAGTGAGTGAATGAGAAATTCCAACGAACTGTTTCGTTCTGTTAATTGTTTATGTGCCAGACAATTAAGATATTGTCTACTTGTCTCGATGTATGGTGCTGACCAGATATTAAGTAGGTTTGCATATTAATATAACGAAAGAAGTTAAGGATAGTATTAGATTAAAAGAAGCCTATAATGTTGCCAAGACGAATAGTAAGCCTGAGGATTGGGAGAGTTTTAGAAACTATCCAAGGATGAGCAAAAAATTGATAAAAAGGGAGAAAATAGAATAAGAAAGTAACCTACCAAGAAATATAAAAACGGATTGTAAGAGCTTCTACAAGTATGTAAAAAAGAAGAGAGCAGCAAAATTAAACGTTGGTTCTTTAGAGGCTGAGACAGGAGAAATTATAATGGAGAATAAGGAAATGACAGAGGTGTTAAACAAATATTTTGTATCTATCTTCACAGTAGAAGACACAAAAAGCATACCAGAAATAGTGGGGAACCAAGGGGCTAATGAGAATGAGGAACTTAATATAATTAATATCAGTAGAGAAAAAGTACTGGAGAAACTAATGGGACTAAAAGCCAATAAATCCCCTGGACCTGATGGCCTACATCCCAGGGTTCTATAAGAGGTGGCTGCAGAGATAGTGGATGCATTGGTTGTGATCTTCCAAAATTCCCTAGATTCTACAACGGTCCCAGTGGATTAGAAGGTAACAAATGTAACCCCGCTACTCAAGAAAGGAGGGAGAGAGGAAACAGGGAACTACAGGCCAGTTAGCCTGACATCAGTCGTCGGGAAAATGCTGGAATCTATTATTAAGGAAGTGATAACAGGGGACTTAGAAAATCATAATATGATCAGGCAGAGTCATCATGGTTTTATGAAAAGGGAAATCGTGTTTGACGAATTTATTAGAGTTTTTGGAGGATGTAACTAACAGCATAGATAAGGGGGAAACAGTGGGTGTAGTATATTTGGATTTTCAAAAGACATTCGATAAGGTGCCACACAAAAGGTTTTTACACAAGATAAGGGCTCATGGGGTTGGGGGTAATATATTAGCATGGATAGAGGATTGGTTAACGGAGAGAAAACAGAGAGCAGGGATAAACGGGTCATTTTCAGGTTGGCAGGCTGTAACTAGTGGGGTGCTGCAAGGATCAGTGCTTGGGCCTCAGCTATTTACAATCTATATTAATGACTTAGATGAAGAGACCGAGTGTAATGTATCCAAGTTTGCTGATGATACAAAGTTAATTGGGAAAGTAAGCTGTGAGGACGACACAAAGAGTTTGCAAAGGGATATGGACAGGTTAAGTGAATAAGCAAGTAGGTGGCAGATGGAATATAATGTAGGGAAATGTGAGGTTATTCACTTTGGCAGGAAGAATAGAAAAACAGATTTTTTTAAATGATGAGAAACTAATAAATATTGGTGTTCAGAGAGATTTTGGTGTCCTCGTACAAGAAACACAAAAAGTTAGCATGCAGGTACAGCAAGAAATTAGGAAGGCAAATGGCATGTTGGCCTTTATTGCAAGGGGGTTGGGGTACAAGAGTAAGGAAGTCTTACTACAATTGTACGGGGCTTTGGTGGGAGCTCACCTGGAGTACTGCTTACAGTTTTGGTCTCCTTATCTAAGGAAGGATATACTTGCCTTGGAGGCGGTGCAATGAAGGTTCATTAGATTGATTCCTGGGATGAGAGGGTTGTCCCATGAGGAGAGATTGAGTAGAATGGGCCAAAACTCTCTGGAGTTTAGAAGAATGAGAGGTGATCTCATCGAAACAAATAATATTCTGAGGGGGCTTGACAGGGTAGATGCTGAGAGGCTGTTTCCCCGGCTGGAGAGTCTAGAGCTAGGAGACATAGTCTCAGGATAAGGGGTCAGACATTAAGGACCGAGATTAGGAGGAATTTCTTCACTCAGAGGGTTGTGAATCTTTGGAATTCTCTACCCCAGAGCGCTGTGGATGCTCAGTCGTTGAGCATATTCAAGGCTGAGATCGATAGATTTTTGGATCTAGGGGAATCAAGGGATATGGGGATCGGGCGGGAAAGTGAAGCTGAGGTCGAAGATCAGCCATGATCTTATTGAATGACGGAGCAGGCTCGAGGGGCCTTATGTTCTACTCCTGCTCCTATTTCTTATGTTCTAATACATGTGGTTGATATAATTCACTCGTTGGAAATCATGTAGTGAGTATCAGGTTATCTTTGGGACAGGTGCCCAAAGACCTATAGAACCAATCAAGCGCCAGGAGTAGATAAAGATCAGGAGGTGATCATATATCCTTCAGTTAAACACTACAAAATGGTTACCATCGCCATTCCAAACACGTACACATCACGAGTTGACAAAGTCAGGTCATTTGTGTATGACCCTTTGATACTGTGTGAATAGTGACTACAAGTTAACATTCAGATCTGGAACCAGACTGACTGTAATACCGAGTAATTCAATCAAAGTAGTTTGATAGATATTCAAGATAACAAGTTACAAATCCACGAATTTGTGATTAATTGACAACAAGAAACAAGAAAATATGAAGGATTACTGATCAGTCCATTGAAGGAAACAATAGTCATGTCATAGATTTGTAAACTATAGCAGGGAGATAGGTGCAAAATGAAGTCAAGTCCAGGCTATGCGTAGGACTGTACAAAAATGAAATCAGCTTTTTTGGGTAGATTCACAAGTTAGGACAACATGTTCTGTGAAAAGTTGGTAATAATTTGGAGGCAGAAGAAAGATTCAAGTTTAAACATATTGAAATGTTATTCTCTGCATGAAGGCGACACTAGCAAGGCCATATTGGTCGCCCATCCCTCGTTGCCAATTCTGAGGATGTTAGGAGTATGGACTGTAGTCACGTATAGACTGGACCAGGCCTGACGTTAATAAACACTGATTTTTTTTATCACAATCCACCAGAGTTTAAAGCTACAAGCTTACAAGTTATTATCCGTATTGAATTCCATTTCAGAACTTGCCATGATGGGATTTGAGCTCATGGCTTCCAGGTCGCTAGTCCAGTATCATAGATACTGGACCGGTGTCCTTGTACACTGCAAAATGTTATGCGTGTATAGCAAGTCTTCTGGTGTTATATGGGCACCAGTTAAAATAGCGGTAAGCACGGTCTCAATCTTTTAATAAACTGCAAAGATATTTAAATCTATGGGTAGAACAATTAATCAAAATGAAGAAATAGATAGTTTGGTATCTATTTATTCTCTGGTTATTTGCCAAGTAATCCGTGTTTAGTCATAAGCATTAAACATTTTCTAAAGCGTCTGGCTCTGTAAGTTAGCTGAAAGAATTTACCATCATACATATTAATGTGTGAGGACTGTCAGGTACTCATAAGCTAGTTCTTGGAGTGAAACCATCCTAATCCCGGGGATGAGGGGGTGGACATATGAGGAGAGGTTGAGTAGCTTGGGACTCTACTCATTGGAGTTCAGAAGAATGAGAGGCGATCTTATTGAAACATATAAGATTGTGAAGGGGCTTGATCGGGTGGATGCGGTAAGGATGTTCCCAAGGATGGGTGAAACTAGAACTAGGGGGCATAATCTTAGAATAAGGGGCTGCTCTTTCAAAACTGAGATGAGGAGAAACTTCTTCACTCAGAGGGTAGTAGGTCTGTGGAATTTGCTGCCCCAGGAAGCTGTGGAAGCTACATCATTAAATAAATTTAAAACAGAAATAGACAGTTTCCTAGAAGTAAAGGGAATTAGGGGTTACGGGAAGCGGGCAGGAAATTGGACATGAATTTAGACTTGAGGTTAGGATCAGATCAGCCATGATCTTATTGAATGGCGGAGCAGGCTCGAGGGGCCGACTGGCCTACTCCTGCTCCTATTTCTTATGTTCTTATGTTCTAACTGAACGGCTAAGAAAGTGCCATTATCACTAGATCAGTGGTTGAGTAGAATGGGCCTATACTCTCTGGAGTTTAGAAGAATGAGAGGGGATCACATTGAAACATATAAGATTCAGAGGGGGCTTGACAGGGGTAGAGGCTGAGGTTGTATCCCCTGGCTGGAGAGTCTAGAACGAGGGGGCAGAGTTACGGATCGGCCATTTAAGACTGAGATGAGGAGGCATTTCTTCACTCAGAGGGTTGTGAATCTTTGGAATTCTCTACCCCAGAGGGCTGTGGATGCTGAGTCGTTGAGATCGATAGACTTTTGGACTCTAGGGGAATCAAGGGATATGGGGATCGGGCGGGAAAATGGAGTTGAGGTCGAAGATCAGCCATGATCTGATGGAATGGCGGAACAGGCTCGAGGGGCCATATGGCCTACTCCTGCTCCTATTTCTTATATTTTTATTATCGGCACTTATAGTGAAATCGCAGAATCTTACAGCACAGAAGAAGGCCATTCGGTCCATCGTGCCTGGTGCTATCTCTTTGAAAGAGCTATCCAATTAGTTCCACTTCCCCTAGTCTTACCCCATAGCCTTGCAAATGTTTCCTTTTCAAGTATTTATCCAATTCCCTTTTGAAAGTTACTATTGAATCTGCTTCCACCGCCCTTTCAGGCAGTGAATTCCAGATCATCACAACTCGCTGTGTAAAAAAAAAAATCTCCTCATCTCCCCTTTGGTTCTTTTGCCGATTATCTTAAATATCCTTTGGTTACCGACTCCCCTTGCCACTGGGAAACTGTCCCTCCTTATCTACTCTTATCAAAACCCTTCATAATTTTGAACACGTAATTTTGAAATAGAGCCAAACAGATCAAAGACTGGGTGGTTGGTTGCTGACTGTCAAATTTAATAAATACATCGCCCCTGATGTGACACATAATTCACAATGAGAATGAAAACCAAAGGGGGGTAATATTATTTATATCAAATAATAATTTCTAGTTACTGAAAAAGTCAACAATAATTGGTTAACCAACAAATGTAAATCTATCAATATTCAAAATAGGCACTAGCTATGGATAATGTAGAAGGAATATAACAAATATTGATTACATTTATGCAATCACTCAGTGCTCACCATTGCACCGAGACTTCCAGAGCAATTTTATAGACGCTTTGAGTTCCCCAACAAATATATTATTCTAAAATATACATTGGTTGTGAAAGATACAAACTCAACAGTTTTCAAATCATAACCCAGGCCACAGGAGAATTGGATATAGAATCATACAGTACAGAAAGATAACATTCGGCCCATTGTGCTTGTGCAAGCTCTATGAAGGAGCTATCCAATTAGTCCACTCCCCATAGCCCTGGAATTTTTTCCTTCTCGTGTATGTACCTTTTGAAAATTATTATTGAATCTGCTTCCACCTCCCTTTCAGGCAGTGAATTCACAGCTCGCTGTGTAAATAAATTGCTCCTCCTCCGCTCTCGTTTTGCCAGTTATCTTAAATCTGTGTCCTCTGGTTACTGACCCTTCTGCCACTGGAAACAGTTTCTCCTTATGTACTCTATCAGAACCCTTTGTAATTTTGAACACCTCGATCAAATCTCCCCTTAACCTTCTCTGCTCTAAGGAGAACAACCCCAGCTTCTCCAGTCTCTCCACATAACTGAAGTCCCTCGTCCCTAATATCATTCTGGGATATATACTTCAAAGGGAAAAGAAATGCTGGGCTATGGGGAAAGAGCACGGTGGAGTGGGACTAATTGTGTAGCTCTTTCAAAGAGCCGGCACGGGCCCGATGGGCCGAAAGGTCTCCTCCTGTGCTGCAAGGTTCGATGATATCACAGATTGTGCACGGGGATATAGAGGGGGGAAGAGAAAGAGAGAAGCGGCAAGACAGAGCAAAAGAGTGAAACATGCACATTGTCATAGAAGCACGGAATGATACAGCACAGAAGGAGGCCATTCGGCCCATCGTGCCTGTGCTGGCTCTTTGAAAGAGCTATCCAATTAGTCCCACTCACCCTGCTCTTTCGCCAAAGCCCTGCAAATTTTTCCCTTTCAAGTATTTATCCAATTCCCTTTTAAAAGTTACTATTGAATCTGCTTCCACCGCCCTTTCAGGCAGGGCGTTCCAGATCATAACAACTGGCTGCGTAAAAGTGTTTTCTCATGTCGCCTCTGGTTCTTGTGTCAATTACATATGGGGCATAACCACCGAGGTATATCAGTTGGGCCGAATGGCCAGTTTCTGTGCTGTAAATTCTATATAATCCCAAAGTTCAATGTTATTACAAGGAGTGGAATTTTGATCAAAAATTTAACAACAACAAAGTATCCTGCTCCAAGCTAATGCCTTTCAACCTTTACACATTCCTCATGCGTTAATAAATAATGACTGGCGTCTGTTTATTCAAGAATAGAGCATGATGATTGTGATTTGATCGCCTAAATGTAACATTTCGGTTATTGTCATGTCTATCAACAGAAAGGGACGTTATTTTGGAACCATCGGTCTATATTCTCCCTCCACCCAAACACACCACTCAGCCCGTGGTTTCAGCCGTTTGCCTGGTTACAGACTTCTTCCCCAACAACCTCACCGTGTCCCTGACGGCCGGGGGGAATGCCCAGAATCGAACCCCAGAGGACGCTATGGTATCCATCGAGGATAAGAGCTACAGTCTGGTCGGATATCTGACAGGGCCTAAATCGGAGCTGGAGGAGGGATTTCAATGCAACGTCCTGAATGAACCAAAACCCAGGAAGTTAAAAGCTCTTGGTATGTTAAATAGTAACAATCGACCCAAGACATTAAGGTGACGTGCGAAGATGTTGTCATTAATACTGATTATTATTATTGCTCCTTCAGATGATTCCGCAGTGCCGTGCATCGAGGTGCAGGATGATGAGGAGACAGGTGAGCGCTGTCCGTGTGTGTGTGAGATAGACAGACAGACAAAGATAGACAGGCAGACATAGATAGATAGATAGATAGACAGACAGACAAAGATAGACAGGCAGACATAGATAGATAGGTAGATAGACAGACAAAGATAGACAGGCAGAAATAGATAGATAGATAGATAGATAGATAGATAGACAGACACAGATAGACAGGCAGACATAGATAGATAGATAGATAGATAGACAATCATAGATAGATAGATAGATAGATAGATAGATAGATAGACAGACAAAGATAGATAGATAGATAGATAGACAAAGATAGACAGGCAGACATAGATAGATAGATAGATAGATAGACAAAGATAGACAGGCAGACATAGATAGATAGATAGATAGATAGATAGATAGATAGATAGATAGATAGACAGACAAAGATAGATAGATAGATAGATAGACAGACAGACAGACAAAGATAGACAGGCAGACATAGATAGATAGATAGATAGATAGATAGATAGATAGATAGATAGATAGATAGATAGACAGACAAAGATAGACAGGCAGACATAGATAGATAGATAGATAGATAGATAGATAGATAGATAGATAGATAGATAGATAGATAGATAGACAGACAAAGATAGACAGGCAGACATAGATAGATAGATAGATAGATAGACAGATAGATAGATAGATAGATAGACAGACAAAGATAGACAGGCAGACATAGATAGATAGATAGATAGATAGATAGATAGACAGACAAAGATAGACAGGCAGACATAGATAGATAGATAGATAGATAGATAGATAGATAGATAGATAGATAGATAGATAGATAGATAGATAGATAGATAGATAGACAAAGATAGACAGGCAGACATAGATAGATAGATAGATAGATAGATAGATAGATAGATAGATAGATAGATAGATAGACAGGCAGACATAGATAGATAGATAGATAGATAGATAGACAAAGATAGACAGGCAGACATAGATAGATAGATAGATAGATAGACAAAGATAGACAGGCAGACATAGATAGATAGATAGATAGATAGATAGATAGATAGATAGATAGATAGATAGACAGACAAAGATAGATAGATAGATAGATAGACAGACAGACAGACAAAGATAGATAGATAGATAGATAGACAGACAGACAGACAAAGATAGACAGGCAGACATAGATAGATAGATAGATAGATAGATAGATAGATAGATAGATAGATAGATAGATAGATAGATAGATAGACAGACAAAGATAGACAGGCAGACATAGATAGATAGATAGATAGATAGATAGATAGATAGATAGATAGATAGATAGATAGATAGATAGATAGATAGATAGATAGATAGATAGATAGACAGACAAAGATAGACAGGCAGACATAGATAGATAGATAGATAGATAGACAGATAGATAGATAGATAGATAGACAGACAAAGATAGACAGGCAGACATAGATAGATAGATAGATAGATAGATAGATAGACAGACAAAGATAGACAGGCAGACATAGATAGATAGATAGATAGATAGATAGATAGATAGATAGATAGATAGATAGATAGATAGATAGATAGATAGACAAAGATAGACAGGCAGACATAGATAGATAGATAGATAGATAGATAGATAGATAGATAGATAGATAGATAGATAGATAGATAGATAGATAGATAGATAGATAGATAGATAGATAGACAGGCAGACATAGATAGATAGATAGATAGATAGATAGATAGATAGATAGATAGATAGATAGACAGACAGACAAAGATAGACAGGCAGACATAGATAGATGGATAGACACAGACAGACAGACAGACAATCATAGATAGACATAGTCAGACAGATAAATATAGCTAGATAGACAGACAGACAGGCAGACATAGATAGATAGATAGACGCAGACAGGCAGACAAGTATAGCTAGATAGACAGACAGGCAGACATAGATAGATAGATAGATAGATAGATAGATAGATAGATAGATAGATAGACAGATAGATAGACAGACAGACAAATATAGCTAGATAGACAGACAGGCAGACATAGATAGATAGATAGATAGATAGATAGATAGATAGATAGATAGATAGATAGATAGATAGATACAGACAGACAGACAAATATAGCTAGATAGACAGACAGACAGGCAGACGTATACAGATAGATAGATAGATAGATAGATAGATAGATAGATAGATAGATAGATAGATAGATAGATAGATAGATAGATAGATAATGAAGCAGTCTGTGCCCACATGCAGCGAGACCTGGATAACATCCAGGCTTGGGCTGATAAGTGGCAAGTAACATTTGCGCCAGACAAGTGCCAGGCAATGGCTATCTCAAACAAGAGAGAGTCTAACCACCTCCCCTTGACATTCAACGGCATTACCATCACGGAATCCCCCACCATCGACATCCCACCATCGACATTGACCTGAAACTGAACTGGACCAGCCACATAAATACTGTGGCTACAAGAGCAGGTCAGAGGCTGGGTATTCTGCGGTGAGTGACTCACCTCCTGACTCCCCAAAGCCTTTCCACCATCTACAAGGCACAAGTCAGGAGTGTGATGGAATACTCTCCACTTGCCTGGATGAGTGCAGCTCCAACAACACTCAAGAAGCTCGACACCATCCAGGACAAAGCAGCCCGCTTGATTGGCACCCCATCCACCACCCTGAACATTCACTCCCTTCACCACCGGCGCACTGTGGCTGCAGTGTGTACCATCCACAGGATGCACTGCAGCAACTCGCCAAGGCTTCTTCGACAGCACCTCCCAAACCCGCGACCTCTACCACCTAGAAGGACAAGAGCAGCAGGCACATGGGAACAACACCACCTGCACGTTCCCCTCCAAGTCACACACCATCCCGACTTGGAAATATATCGCCGTTCCTTCATCGTCGCTGGGTCAAAATCCTGGAACTCCCTTCCAAACAGCACTGTGGGAGAACCGTCACCACACGGACTGCAGCGGTTCAAGAAGGCGGCTCACCACCACCTACTCAAGGGCAATTAGGGATGGGCAATAAATGCCGGCCTCGCCAGCGACGCCCACATCCCATGAACGAATAAAAATAGATGGATAGATAGATAGATATATGGATACAAACAAACATAGATAGACAGACAGACAGGCATAGACAGACAGACAGATAGTCTCAACATTTTGTTTTCTTTCCTTCTCACAGACGAACATATGAATCTTCTCTCTCTGACAGTCTTAAGTTTAAGAATCATCTTCTTCAAAAGCATCGCATTCAATCTGTTGATGACTGTTCGTGCTTGGATTTCATAAGGTGAGACCACAATGTCCCATGGTCTTCCGTGCACCGTATCTAAGACTAAACCCCACCTCAGGCAGCCCCCTTTCAATGAACACCTGTATGTATTGACCGAATAATTTTACAAAGCTCCCACAAACAGATGTTGCTTGAGGGTTAATATTGGCCAGGACACCAGGGAGAACTCCCCTGCTCGTCTTCCAATGTCATAGACGCCATTAAGGGGAAGCTAGATAAGTACACGAGGGGGAAAGGAATAGAAGGATATGCTGATAGGGTGAGATGAAGTAGGGAGGGAGCAAAACCACCGGCACAGACCAGTTGGGCCGAATGGCCTGTTTCTATGCTGTAAATTCTATGTAATTCTATATAATTCGTGGAATGGCCTGGCCGATAGGCGATTAGCCCACATCATGCGATTACCTTTTCATGCCCTGTGAGCCAAATACAATCGTACAGCACAGAAGGAGGCCATTCAGCCCATCGTGCCTGTTCCGGCTCTTTGAAAGAGCTATCCAATTAGTCCCACTCCCCTGCTCTTTTCCCATAGCCCTGTAAAATTTTCCCCCTTCAAGTATTTATCCAATTCCCCTTTTGAAAGTTATCATTGAATCTGCTTCCACCGCCCTTTCAGGCAGTGAATTCCAGATCGTAACAACTCGCTGCGTTAAAAAAAAATCTCCTCATCTCCCCTCTGGCTCTTTCGCCAATTATCTTAAATAGTTTATAAACCAAAGGAAAACACTAACACTTTCTCAGGGAAACTTGGGATGAGTAATAATTATCAGTCTTACCGACATCTCGAGTACAAATAAAAATATGTACGGGGTTGTGTGTTTATAGTAATTATCTTATGTACATATTAAAAGTTTTTACATCAGTTAAGTCTGTAGATGTAATGAACTATGAGCTCAGTTTTGGTAACATTGGCAGTTTACAGTTAATGATTAATTCTGCTTAGGGGCGACAGACTTATTGACTAGGATATATTAAGACCACTTGTTCCTGCTTTCTCTCTCCACAGGGATCATGAAACAACGATCAGAACAGAACAGCTACCCCGACAGTGAAGAACAAAAATTTGCTTTGTCACTGATGGCCTTTTCACGTATACCCTGAATAATGGTCACAACTGATGTACTCGCGTGTTGGGTGTTGGTTTAGTGAATCGTCCTGGTGGCCTGTTTGCCTAATCTGTACCCTTACCTCTTGAGTTAAAATGCCCCTCGTTGAGAATATTCTGTTATATTTAGAGTTTTAAGAATTCGAATTGCTTATTACCGTTTTGACATTATTGAAATTGTGTTAACATTATAACGTGGATTACGGTATGATTTAAATTGTACAGTCTATGCAGATTGAGTGTAATGCTTACAAATTAGGTCCTTGCAATATTAGAGTACAATAACGCGTTTGTTCTAAATTCTTGTTCCACTTTCTAATGAGCAACTAAAGTCTTTTAGTGATATCAGTGGGCAGGAGCCTGATGTGTTTGCCTGATATTGTAGTGTCGACTTTTCCAATGTAGGGTCTATCCCTTTCATTTTAAACCGATTGGGCTTTTGTTAAAATAGATGTTTAGAGAAACAACAAAGGAATGTGTTCAACAATAACCCAGCAACATCCCAACAGTAATCTCCAGGCTCAACCCATTGAGAATAAACAGGTGCAGGCGTCCATTAAGAAAAAAAATGCAAATTTCATGTCAGCACGATTGCACTTAAATGCATCAAGAAGTTCATTTTGAGGTTGGAATACTGAATTACAATTGTATGAATATATTTTTATTTTTATTTCTATTGTTAAGAAATGCAACATTATATTAAAATGCATTTTTGCAGGTTTAGATATTAGTTTGCCAAGTATTGTTATCTTTTAATAAGAATTTATAAGATATACGCTGATAAATTTCTTCTGGTATTTCTTGAAAATAAAATACATTTTATCAACAATTGTTACTGGTCATTAGTTTGCTTTCAGTGACTTCAAATGTAAGATGCATTTATGTACAGAATTTTGTCAAGTTCATTATTTTACTTTTTTATAAATGTTCATTACTGAAAGAAAAATGACTTGTTCATATGTTCTTAATATAGCAAATCATACACACACAGTCACACACACACACACAGTCACACACACGAACACAGAGTCACAAACACACACACAAACACATGCACACAAAAACACATACACAAACACACACACACAGTCACACACTGTAACACACACACACACAGAGTCACACACACACACACAGTCTCACTCACACACACACACACACACACAGCCATCCACAGGATGCACTGCAGCAACTCGCCAAGGCTTCTTCGACAGCACCTCCCAAACCTGCGACCTCTACCACCTAGAAGGACAAGAGCAGCAGGCACATGGGGACAACACCACCCGCACGTTCCCCTCCAAGTCACACACCATCCCGACTTGGAAATATATCGGCGTTCCTTCATCGTCGCTGGGTCAAAATCCTGGAACTCCCTTCCTAACAGCACTGTGGGAGAACCTTCACCACACGGACTGCAGCGGTTCAAGAAGGCGGCTCACCACCACCTTCTCAAGAGCAATTAGGGATGGGCAATAAATGCCGGCCTCGCCAGCGACGCCCACATCCCATGAACGAATAAAATCAAAATCTTATACTTATTCTTTTATCAAATTATTGTCGCGGTCCGACACTGACTTCTACACAAGAGCAAATTACCAGAAGAAGACACCGTTAAGATTTTACTCTCAACTCTTTGGAAACATTTCAAGACACAAGTGTCTCCTTTTCGAACATTGCAAATATTAGTTAAACTTTTTTTCCCCGAACATTGATTATGATCCTATTACTAGTGCAGGCCTTATAACTGGAGAAACTGAGATTGTTCTCCTTAGAGCAGAGAAGGTTAAGGGGAGATTTGATCGAGGCATTCAAAATCATGAAGGGTTTTCATAGGGTAAATAAGGAGAATCTGTTTCCAGTGGCAGGAGGGTCGGTAACCAGAGGACGCAGATTGGCAAAAGAACCAGAGACAAGTAGAGAAGTTTTTTTTTAACCCAGCGAGTTGTGATGATCTGGAATTCGCTGCCTGAAAGGGCGGTGGAAGCAGATTCAATAGTAACTTTCAAAAGGGAATTGGATAAATACTTGAAGGGAAAGAATTGCAGGGCAATAGGGAAAAGAGTAGGGGGGAAGTGAGAATAATTGGATAACTCTCTCAAAGAGCCGGCACAGGCACGATGGGCCGAATGGCCTCCTCCTGTGTCGTATCATTCGATGATTCGAGTTTGGTAACCTCCAATATTGGGCAGCTGGCAGAGAGTCTAAAGCATCTTACCCTCATCTGGGCGGGATTTCAATCCAGGCATCGGAAGCAAAAAGACAGGATCTGATTCACTGTGAAACCCAGTCTGCCTTCAGAGAGAGATTTTTATATTACCTTCCCTGCCATCTGGGTTCAAATCCAGCCCAGGCAGAGAGGAATGCTCTCTGATAGGGGAATTGGCTGATGCACCTAGGCCCGTATCTGAGAGGGGACCTTTTCACTCTCTCTGTCTCGACTGCATTTGCACCCTAGTGCCAAAGGTAACATGGCAATAGTTTCCCCACAGCACCAGCCAGCTCCCCCAGTAGAGATAATAGGCTTTTTACCCTTTCTGTCTGGGCTGGCGCTGAACCCAGGTGCCAAAGGTTAAAGCATAGTGCCGGACTCACTGCACCTCTCAGTCAATCGGAACAAGCGGGATTTCATCCCAATCATTGGGGCATGAGTGACTCACCTCCTGACTCCCCAAAGCCTTTCCACCATCTACAAGGCACAAGTCAGGAGTGTGATGGAATACTCTCCACTTGCCTGGATGAGTGCAGCTCCAACAACACTCAAGAAGCTCGACACCATCCAGGACAAAGCAGCCCGCTTGATTGGCACCCCATCCACCACCCTAAACATTCACTCCCTTCACCACCGGCGCCCACTGTGGCTGCAGTGTGTACCTTCCACAGTTTTTGGGGGGGGGGGGGGGGGGGGGGGGGGGGGGGGGGGTTTTATTGCCTCAAACCGCGACTCTACCCACCTAGGAAGGACAAGAGCAGCAGGCACATGGAAACAACACCACCTGCACGTTCCCATCCAAGTCACACCAATCCCGACTTGGAAATATATGCCGTTCCTTCATCGTCGCTGGGTCAAAATCCTGGAACTCCCTTCCAAACAGCACTGTGGAGAACCTTCACACACGGACTGCAGCGGTTTCAAGAAGGCGGCTCACCCACCACCTTTCAAGGGCAATTAGGGATGGGCAATATAATGCTTGGCTCACAGCGACGCCACATCCATTGACGAATAAAAAAAAATTGAGCTCAAGCCCAGAGGTTGAAAGTAACTTAGCCTGACCCAATGTTCCATTAAAGAAACGAGGCCTTTATCCTGTCTGGAGGCCTTTATGCCTCAGTCTGATTTGAATCCATTTCTTGGAGGTAGTGAGAAGGATTTCTTTTGGTCCTACTGCAGGATTGAGCAGAAAGGAACTCGGTCACATCTAGTTGGGTTGACTGGCTTTTAACACGGGGAACCAGAAGGGAAGAAGTAGGAATGGTTGTAATTTTGTGAGTAGTATTAATAGATCATGGCTTGATCCTCTATCTCAATACATATTCGTATTCATTACTTGCACTGGCCTTTTGTGTATATTATCCAGTCAATGTGAAGAAAGGAGGGAATAGGGGAACCTAATGGATTGTCTGTCGGGAGGTGAGAGTTCACCTACATCTTGAGTGAAGACAATTATCTCATCTCACGATCCCTTCTCTGAGACATGTGAGGTTGCCTTTATGGTATGCACACTTGAAGACAGTTTTGGATCTGGTTAAGATCAGTCTAGCCTGTCAGATATCTATGTTCCGGTTCGAACTAGAGAGGAAACATCCTCATTCTTCTAAACTCGAAGCTGAATACAGGCGAGTCGACCAATCTTCCTCATATGAATTCTGGTCAGAATGAGATCTGGAGACTTATATTCGATGACACCCTCCCTCTCTGGCAAGTATATCCTTTCTAGGCATCAATGTATGACTCACTGCCTACCCAGTCCCTCATCAGAGAGAGGAGACTTTTTATCCCCGTCTGTTTAGGGATTGGGTGTCGATTCTGAGTCTCAGGTCAAGAGCATGTTCTTTTTCCGGGATGGGATGTAAGTCGTTTAGGGGATGAATGCTGTTCTGATGGGAAGGTTCTTGAGTCTGATGTGTTTCAGTTGAGGGGATGACAATCGAGAACAGTCTGTCAACCCTTCTGGGGACACGGCCATAAGTCACGAAGGCCTCTGCCTTTGATGGTGTTTGTTTGATGCACTGCAACAATCAAGGCCGCCCACACACAGGCGGCCTTCATCGCTTCTGCACGGGCTGGATTGGAACCCGAATCCCAGAACAGGTTGCACAGAGCAGTCTTGAGAGATTAGGGGGCGTGGGATGATCTAATCGAGGTGTTTTTTTTTTATTATTCGTTCATGGGATGCGGGCGTCGCTGGCGAGGCCGGCATTTATTGCCCATCCCTAATTGCCCTTGAGAAGGTGTTGATAGGATAGATGGAGTGAAATCATTTCCTCTGGTGAGGGGAATCCAGAATAAGGGGGGCAGAACCTTAAAATTAGAGCCAGGCCGTTCGGGAAACACTTCTTCACACAAAGGGGAGTGGAAATCTGGAACTCTCCCCCTAAAAAGTTGTTTACGACTGGGAGGGGGGGGTCAATTGATAATTTCAAAACTGAGATTGATAGATTTTTGTTGGGTGAGGGGATTAAGAGATACAGAACCAAGGCGGGTAAATGGAGTTAAGATACAGATCAGCCATGATCAAATTGAATGGCGGAACAGGCTCGAGGGGCTGAATGGCCTCCTCCTGTTCCCATGTTCCCCAGAGCACCAATCTTCTACCAGTCAGGAAACTTTCATTTGCCCTGCGCCATATTGGATTTCATCCCTGCTCCGAGATGTGAAACCACACAGTCTGGCTTACCACCGAGTCCACCCATTAGAGCAAGTGAACGGGCGGCCCTTTTGCCAGTTTTGGATCAGGTCCCAGGTCCTAAATGTGAAAGGACTGGGCCTCACTTACTGCGCCATCCAATCCCGCAGCAGGGAGATGGATATCACACCTGGGCCTCGATTGAAGGGACTCGCTACACCGTCCGTCCATTAAGAAAGATAATGTGAAAAAAAATGATTCATTTTTCTTTCAAATTTAAATAAAAAATAACTTTCAGTGGCACCTTTCATGACCTCGGGGCATCCCAAAGCCTTTTACAACCCATGAAGTACTTTAGAAGTGAGAACATAGGGACAGGAGTAGGCCATTCAGCCCCTCGTGCCTGCTCCACCATTTGATAAGATCATGGCTGATCTGTGATCTAACTCCATATACCTGCCTTTGGCCCATATCCCTTAATACCTTTGGTTGCCAAAAAGCTATCTATCTCACATTTAAATTTAGCAATTGAGCTCGTATCAATTGCCGTTTGCGGAAGAGAGTTCCAAACTTCTACCACCCTTTGTGTGTAGAAGTGTTTTCTGATCTCGCTCCTGAAAGGTCTGGCTCTAATTTTTAGACTGTGCCCCCTACTCCTAGAATCCCCACCCAGTGAGGTTCAATTTGTGCACAGCAAGATCCCAATGAGATAATGACCAGATAATTTGTTCTTTAGTGATGTTGATTGATATTGGCCCCAGGACACCGGGGAGAACTCCCCCTGCTCTTCGTAGGCCGTGGGATCTTTTATGTCCACCTGAGAGGGGCAAACGGGCCCCTCGGTTTAACATCGCATCCGCATGACGGCACCTCCCGACAGTGCAGCGCTCCCTTGGTTCTGGTAACCGGGGAGTGTCGGCCTAGATTTGGTGCTCAAATCTCCTGGAGTTGGATTTGAACTCATGACCTTCAAATGAGGGTCAACAGACATACGCAGGTGCTCGACTGAGTTGGATCTTGGTTTCAGCTGTTCTCTGAAGTGAAAAGTAGGCCACCCACCACAACCATATTGATGTCACAGTGGAAAATGTGAGACTTTACTGGTTTCAGAATACTGATCATGGAATTAATTTCAGCATCAATCAAATCGTGAAGAAAACACATGATGTTTTAGATGTATCTCTTCAGCATTTAGCTAATGCTTCTGTTGACCCTTTGAAGGTTACATGGCTGTATGTTAACCTCGTGCAAGTGCACACTTCCTGTGCAACTGCCTGTTTTCACTGGTTTGGGTCGTGTTTTTCTGTAATATTTAGGCTAACTGTGTAAATATTTGGAATGGAGAATCCGCAGTAGAACAGTTGGTTGTACTAGAGGGCACAGTCGCAGGACTAGAACTAGAGGGCACAGTCACAGGGCTAGAACTAGAGGGCACAGTCGCAGGACTAGAACTAGAGGGCACAGTCACAGGACTGGAACTAGAGGGCACAGTCGCAGGACTAGAGCTCGAGGGCACAGTCGCAGGACTAGAACTAGAGGGCACAGTCGCAGGACTAGAACTAGAGGGCACAGTCGCAGGACTGGAACTAGAGGGCACAGTCGCAGGACTAGAGCTCGAGGGCACAGTCGCAGGACTAGAACTAGAGGGAACAGTCGCAGGACTAGAACTAGAGGGCATAGTCGCAGGACTAGAACTAGAGGGAACAGTCGCAGGACTAGAACTAGAGGGCATAGTCGCAGGACTAGAACTCGAGGGAACAGTCGCAGGACTAGAACTAGAGGGAACAGTCGCAGGACTAGAACTAGAGGGCACAGTCGTAGGACTGGAACTAGAGGGCACAGTCGCAGGACTGGAACTAGAGGGCACAGTCGCAGGACTGGAACTAGAGGGCACAGTCACAGGACTGGAGCTCGAGGGCACAGTCGCAGGACTAGAGCTCGAGGGCACAGTCGCAGGACTGGAACTAGAGGGCACAGTCGCAGGACTAGAGCTAGAGGGCACAGTTGCAGGACTGGAACTAGAGGGCACAGTCGCAGGACTAGAGCTGGAGGGCACAGTCGCAGGACTAGAGCTAGAGGGCACAGTCGCAGGACTAGAACTAGAGGGCATAGTCACATGACTGGAACTAGAGGGCATAGTCGCAGGACTGGAACTAGAGGGCACAGTCACAGGACTGGAACTAGAGGGCACAGTCACAAGACTGGAACTAGAGGGCACAGTTACAGGACTGGAACTAGAGGGCACAGTTGCGGGACTAGGACTAGAGGGCACAGTCACGGGATTAGGACTGGAGGGCACAGTTGCAGGACTGGAACTAGAGGGCATAGTCACAGGACTAGAATTAGAGGGCATAGTCGCAGGGCCAGAACTAGAGGGCACAGTTGGACGACTGGAACTAGAGGGAATAGTCGCAGGGCTAGAACTAGAGGGCACAGTTGCAGGACTGGAACTAGAGGGCACAGTCGCAGGACTGGAACTAGAGGGCACAGTCGCAGGACTGGAACTAGACGGCACAGTCACAGGACTAGAACTAGAGGGCACAGTCGCAGGAGAACTAGAGGGCACAGTCGCAGGCTAGAACCAGAGGGCGCAGTCGCAGGATAAGGGGCCGGCCATTTAGGACCGAGATGAGGAGGAATTTCTTCCCTCAGAGGGTTGTGAATCTTTGGAATTCTCTACCCCAGAGGGCTGTGGATGCTGAGTGGTTGAGCATACTCAAGTCTGAGATGGATAGATTTCTGGACTTAAGGGGAATCAAGGGATACGGGGATCGGGCGGGAAAGTGGAGTTGAGGTCGAAGATCAGCTGATTGAATGGCGGAGCAGGCTCGAGGGGCCGAATGGCCTACTCCTGCCCCTATTTCTCACGTTCTGTTCCTATGTTCTTTGTAAGGATGTCCTTGCAATATCTAGCCAGCAGGTGGTGTTACGGACTGGGTCCCTGAAGTGGCATTAACAACAGTAATAATAATGGTGATGCCAATAATAATAATACTTGTAACATTATTAACAACATCAGTAATAACGAGAACGGCAATAATTGTACTCATAATAAAGTTTAAAAATCTTAATAGTAACACTAACACTAATAGCAGTAGTAACAATGGGAATGCTGCTACTAGTAATAATGTAAATGTTTATTAACAGATGAAAATGACCTTTCCTTATGTCCTGAAACTTCTGCTTTGGTCACTGGAAACTCAGCCGCTATTTTGTTCTCTTTCTTCCAAAAGTCGAAGTGAAAAAGTGGGTCAGACAGGCAGGATGCGGGGTGACAGGTGTTATTGACACTGGCCGGGGTTGGGAAGGTTGCTGACAGAAAGAACCATCCATTTCTGCAAGATAAGATCTGATGCGTCCTTTTTTTTTTGCACCGAGTTTCAAGCAAATAACATCAGCTGTGGAACTCAAGCGGAATTCAGTTACACCGCAAGGAGGCGAGGTGCAATTTGCAAAACGCACGGTGCAAAACTGCAAACCGGTGACACACACATATATCCCGCAGGAGGCGTTAAGAATTTGCCAAAAAATCCATTAAAAGATCATTTACAGGCCGAAATGCAAAAATCACTGGATGCAGTATCTGCACAAAGTTGCATAATATTTGCATGCTTTAATGCTTGGCTAGTGTTACAGGTTTGCATTCTGAGACCATCTTTGGTAATCGCATCCCCCCGACCTCATCTGACCGAGTTTGCTCTTTCCGGTGCAATGATGCCAAAGCTAGAAGCGGTGCTTATTATTAAAGGGATGTATTTCTGCCGGCGGAAAACGTGTTATGCATTTTTTTGCATGCAAGGGTTCATGCTCATTTTGGCCGCATCCAGGCGCTTAAAGCCTTTGAGCGTCGCGTTTTGGGGCGCAATTGGCCGCGGCCAGTTGCGCTGCTGTTGCGCCGGTTGCAATATTGGCGTCAAATTGGGCGTCTGGCTTCAAGGTCGCGGAGGAGCCGCTACCGTAATCCGCCTAAAATCAACGCAGCTGCCTATTCCCAACTGTTGCGGTCATCCGCGGTCCTGCAGCGCCCCCTATTGACCAACCCGGGGCCGGCCGTACGTCACGCAAAGATGGCCGCCCGCACGTTACGCAAACATGGCCGCCGGTTTGCCCTGCAGCTGGATGACGCCACAATGCTCGCCGCACCGTCACAGAGCCCCGTGATTGGCTGATCCGCCCATTGGACTCAGGGTGGAAAGAGCCGCAGTCTGCGCAGGGCCGTGACCCCTGACCCCCGAGGGGCCTCTTAAAGGGACCCTGCACCTCCCAACCTGCTTTTTTTTGTCTTCGTTTTAGTGCATGTGTTGGGGTGGTGGGGGTGTCAGTCGGACTTACAATAAGGATGAATAATGTAATAAAGCAGTAGGAACAGGAGGAGGCCATTCAGCCCCTCGAGCCTGTTAGGAACATGGGAACAGGATGAGGCCATTCAGCCCGTCGAGCTTGTTAGGAACATGGGAACAGGAGGAGGGCGTTCAGCCCCTCATATCTGTTAGAGACATAGGAACAGAACGAGGCCATTCAGCCCCTCATATCTATTAGGGACATAGGAACAGGAGGAGGCCATTCAGCCCCTCGAGCCTGTTCCGCCATTCAATTAGATCTTGGCTGATCTGTATCTTAGCCCCATTTACCCGCCTTACTGCCATGACCCTTAATACCCTTGGCCTTGGAGGGAGTGCAGCGTAGGTTTACTAGAATGATACCCGGACTTCAAGGGTTAAGTTATGAGGAGAGATTACACAAATTGGGGTTGTATTCTCTAGAGCTTAGAAGGTTAAGGGGTGATCTGATTGAAGTTTATAAGATATTAAGGGGAACAGATAGGGTGGATAGAGAGAAACTATTTCCGCTGGTTGGGGATTCTAGGAGTAGGGGGCACAGTCTAAAAATTAGAGTCAGACCTTTCAGGAGCGAGATTAGAAAACATTTCTACACACAAAGGGTGGTAGAAGTTTGGAACTCTCTTCCGCAAACGGCAATTGATACGAGCTCAATTGCTAAATTTAAATCCAAGATAGATAGCTTTTTGGCAACCAAAGGTATTAAGGGATATGGGCCAAAGGCAGGTATATGGAGTTAGATCACAGGTCAGCCATGATCTTATCAAATGGGGGAGCAGGCACGAGGGGCTGAATGGCCGACTCCTGTTCCTATGTTCCTACCCTTGCCTAACAAAAATCTATCAATTTCAGGTTTGAAGTTTTCAATTGACTCCCCAGCCTCAAGAGGAGGCAATGCGATTTGTGCTGGCACCAGGAAACAGGGAGACGGACGCGTGCCATTATGAGTTGCGTGTGTAAGAGGATTATAGAGTTATTGTCATTGAAATAAGTCTGTAAATAGAGCTCCTGTTGCCTGTGCATTATAATTATATTTCATGAGGAAAATCTCGTGAACAAACACTTACATAATTCTCACAAATATATTGTATTCCATTGCTATAGAATCTAACAGTTAACAGTAACCTACTCCCAGGCTTAAGGGGACAGATTTGGCTAAGTCGGTCTCA
>NW_027138986.1:2500-28046 GCF_035084215.1 Heptranchias perlo | reverse complement strand
TCTCTCCCCCCGATCTTCCCCTCTCCCTCCGATCTTCCCCTCTCTCCCCCCGATCTTCCCCTCTCCCTCCGATCTTCCCCTCTCCCCCCGATCTTCCCCTCTCCCCCGATCTTCCCCTCTCCCCCGATCTTCCCCTGTCCCCCCAAACCCTGGAGAGGACTTTAACCAATATCAATCAATGTGCGATCAGGTCGGAAACAATTTGGTTCATGCGGGTTTGCCAGGCCCCAATTGTCTCCCCCACCTCTACCATCCCACCTCCCCGCTAATATCGGGGCCAGAGAGAGAGACAGACAGAAAGTGAGAGATAGACGGAGAGAGAGAGAGAGAGAAGATAGAAGGGGAGAGAGAGACACACACAGAGAGAGAGAGGGACAGAGAGAGAGAGAGAGAGAGAAGATAGAAGGGGACAGAGAGAGACACACACACAGAGAGGGACAGAGAGAGAGAGAGAAGATAGAAGGGGACAGAGAGAGACACACACACACAGAGGGACAGAATGAGAGAGAGAGAAGATAGAAGGAGAGAGAGATAGACAGAGAGAGAGAGAGACATAGACAGAGCGAGAGAGAGACAGAGAGAGATAGACAGAGAGAGACAGAGAGAGAGAGAGAAGATAGAAGGAGAGAGAGATAGACAGAGAGAGAGAGAGACATAGACAGAGCGAGAGAGAGACAGAGAGAGATAGACAGAGAGAGACAGAGAGAGAGCGTGACAGAGAGAGAGAGATAAAGATAGAGAGACAGAGAGAGATAGACGGAGAGAGAGACACACACAGAGAGAGGGACAGAGAGAGAGAGAGAGGGAGACAGAGAGAGAGAGAGACAGAGAGAGAGACAGAGACAGAGACAGAGAGAGAAAGAGAGATAGACAGAGAGAGAAAGAGAGAGAGAGTGACAGAGAGAGAGATAAAGAGAGAGAGAGACAGAGAGAGACTGACAGAGGACAGAGAGAGATAGACAGAGAGAGAGGCAGAGAGAGAGATAGACAGAGAGAGAGAGACAGGGAGATAGACAGAGGGATAGACAGAGAGAGAGAGAAGCAGAGAGAGATAGACAGAGAGAGAGAGAAGCAGAGAGAGATAGACAGAGAGAGAGAGCGAGAGACAGAGAGGCAGAGAGAGAGAGAGGCAGAGAGAGATAGACAGAGAGAGAGAGACGGAGAGATAGACAGAGAGAGAGAGAGACGGAGAGATAGACAGAGAGAGAGAGATAGACAGAGAGAGAGACAGAGAGGGAGAGGCAGACAGAGAGACAGACAGAGAGACGGAGAGAGAGACAGAGAGAGATAGACAGAGAGAGAGAGAGAGACGGAGAGATAGACAGGCAGAGAGAGATAGACAGAAAGAGAGAGAGAGAGAGATGGAGAGATAGACAGAGAGAGCGAGAGGCAGAGAGAAATAGACAGAGAGGGAGAGGCAGACAGAGAGACGGAGAGAGAGAGAGAGAGAGAGACGGGGACTCAGTGCGGGCCTGGGATCGGATTATACGGGGTTCAGTCCTGCTCTGGGGGGAGTGAGGTGGGACCGAACTCTCTAAGACGCAGTGCGGTGAGTTCTCTCTCTGGGGGTGGGCCTGACTGTGTGATGGGTGTTTGAAGTCGTTCCTCACCCTGAGGTGGGGTCCCGCAGGCCTCCCAGCTCTGTGTTGTGTAAATGTTCTGTTTTTTCAGGATCAAACACGAGAACATCGTCTCCCTTCAGATGGTGTATGAGAGTCCCAGTCACATATACCTGGTCATGGAACTGTGAGTAAATCAGAAACCATCGACGGGCCGGGGAGGGGGAGAAGGGGGGGAGATGGGGGGGAGAGAGGGAGAGAGAGAAAGGGAGAGAGAGGGAGGAGAGAGAGAGAGGGGGAGGGAGAGAGGGGGATGGGGAGAGAGGGAGAGAGGGAGGGGGAGAGGGAGAGAGGGGGAGTGGGAGAGAGGGAAAGGGGGAGAGGAAGAGAGAGAGAGGTGGAGGTAGAGAGGGGGAGGGGAGAGAGGGAGAGGGGAGAGAGGAAGAGAGGGGGAGGGGAGAGAGGGAGAGGGGGTAGAGAGAGGGGGTAGAGAGAGGTGGAGAGAGGAGAGAGGGAGAGGAGGAGAGAGGGAAAGGGGGTAGAGAGAGAGGGAGAGAGGGGGAGAGAGGAGAGAGGGAGAGAAGGAGAGAGGGGAGGGAGTGAGGGGGAGGGGAGAGAGTGAGAGGGGGAGGGAGAGAGTGAGGAGTAGAGAGAGAGGGTGGAGAGAGGGGGGAGAGGGAGAGAGGGAGGGGGAGGAAGAGAGGGGGAGAGAGAGAGGGAGAGGGAGAGAGAGGGAGGAGAGAGAGAGAGGGGGAGGGAGAGAGGGGGATGGGGAGAGAGGGAGAGAGGGAGGGGAGAGAGAGGGGAGGGAGAGATGGAGAGAGGGGGGGCGGAAGAGAAGGGGAGGGAGAGAGGGGGGAGAGGAAGAGGGCAAGGGGAGAGAAGGAGAGGGAGAGAGAGGGGGGAGGGAGAGAGGGCGGCAGGAGAGAAGGGGAAGAAAGAGAGGGGTAGGGAGAGAGGGGGAGAGAGGAAGAGGGAGAGGGGCAAAAGAGAGAGAGGGGGAGGGATAGCGGGGGAGAGAGGGGGAGGGGAGGGGGAGAGGGAGATAGAGGGGGAGAGAGGAAGAGGGGAGAGGGGGAGAGAGGGGGAGGGGAAGAGAGGGATATGGAGGGGTAGAGAGGGAGAGGGGGTAGAGAGAGCGGGATGGGAGAGAGGGTGGGGGAGACAGGGGAGGAGAGAAAGGGTGAGTGAGGGAGAGAGAGAGAGAGATAGAAAGGGGAGGGGAGGGGAGAGAGGCCGGGGGAGGGGAGAAAGAGAGGGGGAAGAGAGCGAGAGGAGAGAAGGAGGGAGAGAGAGAGAGACAGGGAGAGAGGGAGGGGGAGAGAGGTAGAAGGGGAGGGGGGAGGGGAGAGAGGGCCGGGGAGGGGAGAAAGAGAGGGGGAAGAGAGAGAGAGAGGAGGGAGTGAGAGGAGAGAAAGAGGGAGAGAGAGAGAGAGAGAGGGGAGGGTACCCTGTCAGCCTGCAGCTATACTGCCTGGTTGCGAGCGCACTCTCTCAGGGCCGCCATTTTGTTTTCAGGGTGACGGGAGGGGAGCTGTTCGATCGTATAATCGAGCGCGGGTTTTACACGGAGAGGGACGCCAGCAAACTAATTCAGCAGATCCTCGATGCTGTGAACTACCTCCACCAGCTGGGGATTGTACACAGAGACCTGAAGGTAAGGACGGGTGACGGGCGAGAGAGGGGAAAAGGAGGGGGACGGGGGGCGCGGGGAGGAGGGCGAAAGAAATTCAGGCGGAGCTCCCGCCCCTGATCGCCAAACGGTGCGCCCGCCGGGGATGTTTGCCGTGTCTGTGATGCCGCCCACAGTCGAATAACCCGGCGACGCTTAACCTAAGTAGGGCGCCCCCCCCCCACCACCCGGGCAAATTACTCCGCACCGGGAGGAGAGATCGTCGGTGGGGGGGGGTGGGGTGAAGGGGGGGGGGGGAGAGGGGAAGATTTGACCTATTGCCTCTCTCTTTCTCCTCAGCCCGAGAACCTGCTGTACGTCTCGCCTTTCGACGACTCCAAGATCATGATCAGCGATTTTGGGCTCTCGAAGATGGAGGAGAACGGGAGGATGCTGTCGACTGCATGTGGGACCCCCGGATACGTGGGTATACGGCCGTTCCTTCCCCTCCGCCCTCGTCCCACCGCCCCCCGCCCCACTTTCGACGTCTGACTCAATTGACTCGTGGCACATAACAAAAACGCTCGAAGGGACCTCCTACGTGATTCTTAATTTAGTTTCTTCCCTTTTTCTTTTCTTACGGCGGAATTCAGGACGAGTTGGCTCGCAGGCCGCGATAAAAGACCCCACCGCCCCTCTCTTAGGCCCCCCTGGAAAACGGCCTGTTCTAAAATGAAAATAAGATTCCCTTTTCTGCACACACACACACACGAACGAAACCCTTCAAGGTTTCCTCACGCCGCCTGCTCCACCAATATAAGATATAATAACGTCAGGCAAACAAACAAAGCCATTTTGTTTTTCACCTCGGGGAATGATCAGCCAGCATCAGGGTTGCCACGGTTACCGGCGTCCAGATGAAGGCTTAGTCGCTGCAAAAAAAATATCATACTTCTCGTCCGTGCTTTTTATATTTTTATTTTCGGAAATCTGAGGGGAGGGGGATTAGTTTGGGATTGGTACAGGGCTATGGGGAGAGAGCGGGGCAGTGGGATTAGTTTGGGGATTGATACAGGGCTATGGGGAGAGAGCGGGGCAGAGAGATTAGTTTGGGGATTGATACAGGGCTATGGGGAGAGAGCGGGGCAGTGGGATTAGTTTGGGGATTGATACAGGGCTATGGGGAGAGAGCGGGGCAGTGGGATTAGTTTGGGGATTGATACAGGGCTATGGGGAGAGAGCGGGGCAGTGGGATTAGTTTGGGGATTGATACAGGGCTATGGGGAGAGAGTGGGGCAGTGGGATTAGTTTGGGGATTGATACAGGGCTATGGGGAGAGAGCGGGGCAGTGGGATTAGTTTGGGGATTGATACAGGGCTATGGGGAGAGAGCGGGGCAGTGGGATTAGTTTGGGGATTGATACAGGGCTGTGGGGAGAGAGCGGGGCAGTGGGATTAGTTTGGGGATTGATACAGGGCTATGGGGAGAGAGCGGGGCAGTGGGATTAGTTTGGGGATTGATACAGGGCTATGGGGAGAGAGCGGGGCAGTGGGATTAGTTTGGGGATTGATACAGGGCTGTGGGGAGAGAGCGGGGCAGTGGGATTAGTTTGGGGATTGATACAGGGCTGTGGGGAGAGAGCGGGGCAGTGGGATTAGTTTGGGGATTGATACAGGGCTATGGGGAGAGAGCGGGGCAGTGGGATTAGTTTGGGGATTGATACAGGGCTATGGGGAGAGAGTGGGGCAGTGGGATTAGTTTGGGGATTGATACAGGGCTATGGGGAGAGAGCGGGGCAGTGGGATTAGTTTGGGGATTGATACAGGGCTATGGGGAGAGAGCGGGGCAGTGGGATTAGTTTGGGATTGATACAGGGCTATGGGGAGAGAGTGGGGCAGTGGGATTAGTTTGGGGATTGATACAGGGCTATGGGGAGAGAGTGGGGCAGTGGGATTAGTTTGGGGATTGATACAGGGCTATGGGGAGAGAGAGGGGCAGTGGGATTAGTTTGGGGATTGATACAGGGCTTTGGGGAGAGAGAGGGGCAGTGGGATTAGTTTGGGGATTGATACAGGACTATGGGGAGAGAGCGGGGCAGTGGGATTAGTTTGGGATTGATACAGGGCTATGGGGAGAGAGAGGGGCAGTGGGATTAGTTTGGGGATTGATACAGGGCTATGGGGAGACAGGGGATTGGGAGAGAGGGGGATAGGGAGATAGGGGATGGGGAGAGAGGGGGATGGGTAGATAGGGGGATAGGGAGACAGGGAGACAGAGAGAGCGACCCCCTGATGCCAGTTGTGTGAGGAGCCATACTGGTGGATTTCCGGAAGCTTCTCTCGTTTTAACTGTCCTTCCTTCCCTCTTCCGTCTCTTTTCCCTGTCAGCTCCCGAAGTCCTGGAGCAGAAACCGTACGGAAAGGCAGTGGACTGCTGGTCGATCGGGATCATATCTTACATACTGTGAGTACCAGGCCCGCGGGAAGTGGGGGGCGTAGGGGGAGGAACGGCCCCACCACCCCGCATTTACCGGCAATCTTTCTCCCCGCCCTGCCCCCCGCTCCAAGTCGTCCACCGGCGTCTCACCCGTGGAGAGATTCTACCCGCGGCGGCTGGCTATTCGACTGTGGGGGCGGCGCGGCGCTGCTAATCCGGTCCTCATCCCGGCTCGAAGTACGAGATGGAGGGGGGGTGGGGTGGGGAGTGGAGAGGGGTGGTGTAGTCCCAGTTTAGCAATCAGGAGTAGGAGCCCTTGCATCTCCCTCCGATGCCAATATTCATAGAATCGAATGAACTTATAGTCCCACTTCCTGGCTTTCTCCCCACGACCCCGCGAAAGTCCAGTTGTCTCTTGAAAACTCCTGAGCGCATAAATTTCTCCGCGCTTAAACCAGGCTCGTTTGTCTGCCAATTGTTTGAAATCCATGACCTCCGGGCTGGGGCTGGTGATGCACCCTGCGGTTGAATGTCCTGCCGATTTACCATCGGAGTCAAGTGCGGGAACCAGGGCCGCTTTGGGCGGTGCTTGGGGGGAACGGGGTGAGGGGGCAGGTGCCCCTACCTCTCACCCACCCCCACGGGAAAGCATTCCACGTTCCAACTCGGATCGGACGCCACCCCGGACATTTATTCAGATGATGCTCCCCCCTCGGTCGAATAGCCCTTTTCCCCCTCATGCCCGATTATTTCTCGAATGCCCCTATGATTTTTCTCCTGGGCCGCGCATGGTCGTTCCCCATTTATCCCAAGAAAGCCCTCGGAATAATTTTATGAAACCCCAAATCAATCTCCTCTCAGCTTTCTCTGATCCAGTGTCTCTTAACCTCTCCTTCGAACTAAAGTTTCTCATCGCGTTCCTGAGACTCGAGCCCCGTAATCCAGGCCCGACATTCCCCCTGCCCCCACCCTGGTACGGAGGGAGCGCCGCACTGTCGGAGGGTCGGTACTGAGGGAGCGCCGCACTGTCGGAGGGGCAGAACCGAGGGAGCGCCGCACTGTCGGAGGGTCAGTACCGAGGGAGCGCCGCACTGTCGGAGGGTCGATACTGAGGGAGCGCCACACTGTCGGAGGGTCGGTACTGAGGGAGCGCCACACTGTCGGAGGGGCAGTACTGAGGGAGCGCCGCACTGTCGGAGGGTCAGTACTGAGGGAGGGCCGCACTGTCGGAGGGTCGGTACTGAGGGAGCGCCGCACTGTCGGAGGGTCGGTACTGAGGGAGCGCCGCACTGTGGGAGGGTCAGTACTGAGGGAGCGCCGCACTGTCGGAGGGTCGGTACCGAGGGAGCGCCGCACTGTCGGAGGGTCGGTACCGAGGGAGCGCCGCACTGTCGGAGGGTCGGTACCGAGGGAGCGCCGCACTGTCGGAGGGTCGGTACCGAGGGAGCGCCGCACTGTCGGAGGGTCGGTACCGAGGGAGCGCCGCACTGTCGGAGGGTCGGTACCGAGGGAGCGCCGCACTGTCGGAGGGTCGGTACCGAGGGAGCGCCGCACTGTCGGAGGGTCGGTACCGAGGGAGCGCCGCACTGTCGGAGGGTCGGTACCGAGGGAGCGCCGCACTGTCGGAGGGTCGGTACCGAGGGAGCGCCGCACTGTGGGAGGGTCGGTACTGAGGGAGCGGCGCACTGTGGGAGGGTCGGTACTGAGGGAGCGCCGCACTGTCGGAGGGTCAGTACCGAGGGAGCGCCGCACTGTGGGAGGGTCAGTACTGAGGGAGCGCCGCACTGTCGGAGGGTCAGTACCGAGGGAGCGCCGCACTGTCGGAGGGTCAGTACCGAGGGAGCGCCGGCCTGTCGGAGGGGCCGTCTTTCAGGATGAGACGTTAAACCCAGGCCCCCGTCTACCCCTCTCAGGTGGGACGTAACAGATCCCACGGCCGCTACTGGAAGAGGAGCAGGGGGTGGGAAGTGAGGGGGGAGTTCTCCCCGGTGTCCTGGGGCCGATATTTGTCCCTCAACCTGGGATCTTGCTGTGCACAAAATGGCTGCCGCGTTTCCTACATTACAACAGTGGCCGCACTTCAAAAAAAAAAGTACTTCATTGGCCGAGAAACACTTTGGGACGTCCTGAGGGGGGGGGGTTGAAAGGCGCTGGAGAAACGTAAATTGCTTTCTTTGTCCTCTCACACCCCTCCAGGTTGTGCGGTTACCCGCCATTTTACGACGAGAACGACACCGAGCTCTTCAAACAGATCCTGAAGGCCGAGTTCGAATTCGACTCGCCCTACTGGGACGATATCTCCGAGTCAGGTGGGTGCCCGGGCGTGGGGAGGCGGAAGGAATCCCCAAAGTCCCCCTTCTCGCTCCGCGGGCGCCGGACGCCCTCCGTGCGGCGGGAGCTATTCGACTGCGGGGGGCATCGCGGCTCCCTTTTTTTTTGTTTTGTTTCGCTCCCTCTTCTCCCCGAGGCGCCGCGATCAGCGGTAGCCCCCGCAACGCACCATCCCTCCCCTCCCCGCCCCCCCCACCGGCACCCCGCCATACCCATGCGGGGAAGGGAGCTCCCACGGGAGGGGAGTTCCAAGAATTTGGACGGAGGAACGGCCGATATATTTCCCAGTCGGGATTGGCGTGTGTCTCTTGGCGTTCTCGTGCACCTTGCCCTTGTAGGTTGCGGAGGGATGTGTGGCAGAGGGCTTTGCGAGCACCCTGAGGTGTGAACGTGGGAAAGGCCAGGTATAATTTCTCTTTCTGTTCTCTTATGCTTAACCTGCAGCTAAAGATTTCATCTGGCATTTGCTGGTGAGGGAACCAGAGAAGAGATTCACCTGTGAGAAGGCTTTACGTCATCCCTGGTACGTAATACAAATCGCTTTTCCCCTCGGCTCGCTCTCGCCTCTGAGCCAGAAGGTCGTGGGGTCGAGCCCCCCCGCCCCCGTCACTCCAGAGCCTCGACCCCCCCCCCGCAACGCAGGCCCGACCCTCACCGCCGGAGTGCTGCACTGTCGGAGGTGCCGTCTCTCGTTAAACCGAGGTTCTCCACCCCCCCCCGCCCAACCCCTCAACCAACATCACGAGAGAAAGAAACCAGATTATCTGGATATTTAGCTCACGGTTGTGGGATCTTGCTGTGCGCAACTGTGACCACACTTCGTAAAATGTACTTCATTGGCCGTGAAGGAGCTTTGGGACGTCCTGAGGTCGCGAAAGGCTCCATAGAAATGCAAGGCACTGACTGGCTGGGCCGCCGCCGGGTGCTGCTGTTCGACCATGGGGGGAGGTGGGCATTGCAGGTGGAATCGCAGCCCGGCAACAGTTGGCGACACTTCCTTGGCGTTAATGGCGGAGGTCCATGCGGCGATTAACACCGTGACCTTTGCACTTTGACCCTGTAGGATCTTTGGCGACACAGCGCTGGACAAGAACATTCATGAATCGGTCAGCGAGCAGATCAGAAAAAACTTCGCAAAGATGCAATGGAAGGTGAGAGAAATGTTTCTTAATATATCCCGCACCCCCTCACTGGAACACTGATATATCCCGCACCCCCTCACTGGAACACTGATATACCCCGCACCCCCTCACTGGAACACTGATATACCCCGCACCCCCTCACTGGAACACTCTGATACACCCCGCACCCCCTCACTGGAACACTGATATACCCCGCACCCCTCACTGTAACACTGATATATCCCACACCCCTCACTGTAACACTCTGATATATCCCACACCCCTCACTGTAACACTCTGATATACCCCACACCCCTCACTGTAACACTCTGATATATCCCACACCCCTCACTGTAACACTCTGATATATCCCACACCCCTCACTGTAACACTCTGATATATCCCACACCCCTCACTGTAACACTCTGATATACCCCACACCCCTCACTGTAACACTCTGATATATCCCACACCCCTCACTGTAACACTGATATATCCCACACCCCTCACTGTAACACTCTGATATATCCCACACCCCTCACTGTAACACTCTGATATATCCCACACCCCTCACTGTAACACTCTGATATACCCCACACCCCTCACTGTAACACTCTGATATATCCCACACCCCTCACTGTAACACTCTGATATATCCCACACCCCTCACTGTAACACTCTGATATACCCCACACCCCTCACTGTAACACTCTGATATACCCCACACCCCTCACTGTAACACTCTGATATATCCCACACCCCTCACTGTAACACTCTGATATATCCCACACCCCTCACTGTAACACTCTGATATACCCCACACCCCTCACTGTAACACTCTGATATATCCCACACCCCTCACTGTAAGACTCTGATATACCCCACACCCCTCACTGTAACACTCTGGTATATCCCACACCCCTCACTGTAACACTCTGATATATCCCACACCCCTCACTGTAACACTCTGATATATCCCACACCCCTCACTGTAACACTCTGATATACCCCACACCCCTCACTGTAACACTCTGATATACCCCACACCCCTCACTGTAACACTCTGATATACCCCACACCCCTCACTGTAACACTCTGATATACCCCACACCCCCTCGCCGTGAGCTGAATGCGATGTCGTGAACTGCGCTGTGTTTCTTCCAGCGTGCGTTCAATGCGACGGCTGTCGTCCGTCACATGTGCAAGCTGCAGGTCGGCAGCGGGGAGGAAGAGGCTTCAATGGGCACATAAGGCGAGGACCACTCAGGTGAGTTAGTTTTGCCTCTGGAGGGTGGGTGGACCAATCAGAAGAGGGCTGCCTCACCCAGTCGAACAGCCCTTTCCCCCCCCCTCCATGTCGGATTTTTTTTTAACGCCCCTATAATTTTTCTCCTGGGTCTGGGAAATATCCTTTCCCCGTTCATCCTGAGAAAGCCCTCCGTATAATTTGAGCAAATCCCAATTCAATCTGCTCTCAGCTTGCCCAGCTCCAGTGGAAAATCGTCCCAGTGTCTCTTAACCTCTCCTGCTAACTGTGTGGGTTTCTCATCTCCAAAATCATCCTGCTTCCCGAGACTCGAGCCCCGTAATCCAGGCTCGACGCTCCCCCCCCCACAGTGCCGGCACTGAGGGAGCGCCGCACTGTCGGAGGGGCCGTCTCTCGGATGAGACGATAAACCGAGGCCTCCCCCTGCCCCGTCTGCCAGCAAAAGATCCCACGGCCACTATTGGGGACCGGAAAATCGACCGGGGTTCCCGGCGTCCCGGTCGCTCGCGAGCGACCCGTTGACCGGGGGGTTGCCAACTCTGGTTGGCCGTATTCCTGGAGGATTCATCACATGACCTCCTGCCTCCGACCGCCCCGCCCGATCGAATAGCCTCCCCCCGCCCCGACTCCCAAAGACAATCTCCAATAAATGTTCAAAGGAACTGAATGCCTTCATGATTTTTGCAGCAGAGTCCAGGAGATTAATCCGTCATTCCTGGAGGCTCCAGGGCAGTCCTGGAGAGTTGGCAACCCTATCATGGATGGCTCTATGTGTGCGAGTGTCTATCTGCTCCCTTGGGTAACCGTGTCTCTGTTGATTTGTTCCCAGCTGGTGTGACGCGGCCCGAACTGCCCCACCCCCCAACCGACCCCTTCCCCAGTGACACGGCTGCCTTGTAGTATCATGTTGCGTCCCCTCTGGTGTTGTTGGCATGCTCACTTTGACGATGGCGTCCCTCGCGGCCGCCATTTTGAATCCCTCCCTCCACCACCCCACCTCCCCTCTCCCTCCCCCGGGCCACCCAGCTCCCGCTGCCGCGTGGAAGGAAGATTTGGCGGGGTTTTCTCCCACTGGACCGACGCCCGGATGCCCTCCCCCCTCTCCGCCATCGAAGACGCCCCCCGCGAGCAAAGCGCCGCCATCTTGCTCGACGCCCGAGGGGACGCCGGTGGGGGGAGGGGGTTGGCGGAGCCGCCAAAGCCGTCCCGAGGCTTTGTTTGTATGGCGGAAACACCCGCTCCATCACCCTCCCACCACCCCCCCCCCCGGTGGCTTGGATGGTTAACTGCGTCACCGGGTGTTGGTATACGTGCGTCCTTGGGGCCAGCAAAGTTCCAGGTTCCGTACCCCAGCCAGTGCTGACTCCGCCGATTTCAACTGGGGTGGCGGTGGGCATTACAATTGGCCTCAGTACCCTTGTGCCGGCGGAGGGGTGCATTGTGAGGGGAGGTGGATGGGAAGTCAAGCTACACGCCCCTGCCGGAATGTTCCGGGCCTAGGACGGTGGGGTTGGGGTGAGAATTCCGAGCTCGGCTGCGACGTCCTTCCCCCCGCGGTCGAATAGCCCCACCGGCGCGGAGGGGCGGTCGGTGCCACTGGAATCACGTGAGTCAGGAAAGGAGGAGGGAGTGGGCGGGGGACTCGGTGGGGAGGTAAAACAAGGGAAGCCATTTGTAAAGGGTTGGGAATTTGGCTGGGGGGGGGGAGATAACACTTCCTGTCAGCTGACCAAGCGGCAATGTTGGCGGTTGCCATGGAGATTGGGGGGGGGCCAGGGGAAGGTACGGACAGGATCAGCCAGGGCTCCCCACCACCGCGACCCCCACCCACCCCCCCCTGCCCAATTTTGGAAAGCAATGGGCGAGGCCTAGCTCAGGCTGCACCCCATGGCTGAATAGCCCCGAAGAGCGCCGCTCGGAAACAGGTGGCCGGGAGCAAGGATGAGGCGAGACGCTCATGGCCTCAAAACCCGAAGCTACCATTCCTTCTCACCCAGACCTGTCCACCCACCCGCCCTCCCCCCCTTCCTTTCCCGTATGGACTGTTCCACCGGATGATGTCACAAGCGGAGCGGGCAATGGGAGTCAACGGATGACATCATCGGCAGAAGGATCCATTGTCGGCGGCCGAGGGGCGGGCGAGGAGGGAAGCCTTGAAAATGGTCCCATCTGACCTCGTAAGAACTCCGAGAGGTCATCCAGGCCGGGGACGGACGTCAAGATGGTTGTCCCGGGAAATGTTGGAAGCATGACACCGTAACTCGTTTGGCTCTTGTCCGGTTTGACCCCCGTGCTTCTCGAACCTGCATGCTGCTACTTAATGTCAGGTCAAAACTGCTTGACGACAAAACAACAAAATGAAACCTTTCATTAAAAAGTGTGGCATTCTCCGAGATGCTGACTGGGCCTCTTTTGTGGACTGTCAATGGGCCTCCGTGTCGTTCAGAACTTCAAACTTGCACCGCTCGGGCCTGGGGTTCCATCTCAGGCTCGAGAGAGAGAGATGGGGACAGTGTAGAGGGAGCTTTACTCTGTATCTAACCCTGTACCTGCCCCTGGGAGTGTTTGATGGGACAGTGTAGAGGGAGCTTTACTCTGTATCTAACCCTGTACCTGCCCCTGGGAGTGTTTGATGGGACAGTGTAGAGGGAGCTTTACTCTGTATCTAACCCTGTACCTGCCCCTGGGAGTGTTTGATGGGACAGTGTAGAGGGAGCTTTACTCTGTATCTAACCCTGTACCTTCCCTGGGAGTGTTTGATGGGACAGTGTAGAGGGAGCTTTACTCTGTATCTAACCCTGTACCTGCCCTGGGAGTGTTTGATGGGACAGTGTAGAGGGAGCTTTACTCTGTATCTAACCCTGTACCTGCCCTGGGAGTGTTTGATGGGACAGTGTAGAGGGAGCTTTACTCTGTATCTAACCCTGTACCTTCCCTGGGAGTGTTTGATGGGACGGTGTAGAGGGAGCTTTACTCTGTATCTAACCCTGTACCTGCCCTGGGAGTGTTTGATGGGACAGTGTAGAGGGAGCTTTACTCTGTATCTAACCCTGTACCTGCCCTGGGAGTGTTTGATGGGACGGTGTAGAGGGAGCTTTACTCTGTATCTAACCCTGTACCTGCCCTGGGAGTGTTTGATGGGACGGTGTAGAGGGAGCTTTACTCTGTATCTAACCCTGTACCTGCCCTGGGAGTGTTTGATGGGACAGTGTAGAGGGAGCTTTACTCTGTATCTAACCCTGCACCTGCCCTGGGAGTGTTTGATGGGACAGTGTAGAGGGAGCTTTACTCTGTATCTAACCCTGTACCTGCCCTGGGAGTGTTTGATAGGACGGTGTAGAGGGAGCTTTACTCTGTATCTAACCCTGTACCTGCCCTGGGAGTGTTTGATGGGACAGTGTAGAGGGAGCTTTACTCTGTATCTAACCCTGTACCTGCCCTGGGAGTGTTTGATGGGACAGTGTAGAGGGAGCTTTACTCTGTATCTAACCCTGTACCTGCCCTGGGAGTGTTTGATAGGACGGTGTAGAGGGAGCTTTACTCTGTATCTAACCCTGTACCTGCCCTGGGAGTGTTTGATGGGACAGTGTAGAGGGAGCTTTACTCTGTATCTAACCCTGCACCTGCCCTGGGAGTGTTTGATGGGACAGTGTAGAGGGAGCTTTACTCTGTATCTAACCATGTACCTGTCCTGGGAGTGTTTGATGGGATGGTGTAGAGGGAGCTTTACTCTGTATCTAACCCAATCTACTTCTGCTTCTACCATCCATGATACAACGATTATGGACCTGTTGTGTGATTACAGCAGTCAATCGCCATCGATTAGTCCACAACAGACCCAGACATGAGAGGAGGAAAGTCCCCAGGGGTGGAGACCTTTGGAGAACCAAAGGTCCAAAGCCTCCTGTTCCTCCCAAGCCTGCCCTTTGGCCAACAAACATCTCTTTGATCTCTCGAAAATTTCAATTGATCCACCAGCTCACGCACCCTTCTGGGGGAATTCATTGATTGACGTATCCGTGCAGAAAATGGCGGCTGGACAATTCTCACCCTCAGCGGCCGGAAGGGCATCGAATCATCGACAGAAGGCGGCCGTTCGGCCCATCGGGCCCGTGCCGGCTCTTCGAAAGAGCTATCCCATTAGTCCCACACTCCCCCCTGCTCTTCCCCCCTGCAAATTTTTCCTTTTCAAGTATTTCTCCGATTCCCCGTTTGAAAGTTATTATTGAATCTGCTTCCACCGCCCTTTCAGGCAGCGAATTCCAGATCAGAACAGCTCGCTGCGTCAAAAAAATTCCTCATCTCCCCCTCTGGTTCTTTTCCCGATTATCTTAAATCTGTGTCCTCTGGTTACCGACCCTCCTGCCCACTGGAAACAGTTTCTCCTTATTTACTCCATCAAAACCCCTTCCTGATTTTGAACGCCTCGATTAAATCTCCTCTCAACCTTCTCTGCTCCGAGGAGAACAACTCCAGTCTCTCCCCGCAACTGGAGTCCCTCATCCCTGGTACCATTCTGGCAAATCTCCTCCGCACCCTCTCTAAGGCCTTGACATCCTTCCTAAAGTGCGGTGCCCAGAATTGGACACATTACCCCAGCTGGGGCGTCAAGGAGACCGCAGAAACGAACATCGCCAGCGAGTTGGGAGGGACGGTGCGAGGAGGCTCGCTCCATCCCCGTGAGTCTGACACCAGGACGTAGAAGGGGTAGATGCTGAGAGGATGTTTCCCCTTGTGGGAGAGACTAGAACTGGGGGAACACAGTTTAAAAATAAGGAGTCTCCCATTTAAGACGGAGATGAGGAGAAATTTCTTGCCTCAGAGGGTCGTGAGTCTGTGGAACTCCCTTCCTCAGAGAGCGGAGGAGGCAGGGTCATTGAATATTTTTAAGGCTGAGTTTAGATAGATTCCTGATTAACAAGGGAGTCAAAGGTTATAGTAGGTAGACGGGAAAGTAGAGGTTGAGGTCAGATTAGCCGTGATCTTATCAAGTGGCAGAGCAGAGGGGCCGAACGGCCTGCGGATGACCCAGTTGGGTTTGATGCTGGGTGGACGGGATGGGGAGGGGGGCTGGGCTGGCGCGGGGGGAGGTTGGAAGGAGAGTGGAGAGGGGCCGAGGGGGAGGCGATGTCGCACGAGCCAACACGAACGGTTCTCGGCCCCCCCCCCCCACTGCCCTCCCACCCCAAAAAAGACAAACGGATCTCCTCATTTCCGTTTACAAGCAACAAAAAAAAAGAGGCGCAGAGAAAGTAAGAGGCGCAAACTCTCCACAGCACAGGAGGAGGCCATTCGGCCCATTGAAAGGGCTGTCCAATTAGCCCCAACTTGGCCTGCAGTCAAAACTTGGCATGGGTAGGCCCTGTCCGCACTGCGCATGCTCCAGGCTTGGGCGGGCGGCCGCCACCCACCCCCACCTTGCTGCGCATGCTCCCCGCGGCGCCCTCTGGGAACTGTAGTCCCCGCCTCCCGCGGGGACGGGTCGCCGCGGGGTCAGGGAACTACAAATCCCGACAGGCAAGTGGTGGAACGGCTGGTTTGACTCCGCCGCCACGTAGCTTGGTGTAGCGCCTGCGCGGAGTCGAAGCTCGACGTCCCATATGGTCTAGCGGTTAGGATTCCTGGTTTTCACCCAGGCGGCCCGGGTTCGACTCCCGGTATGGGAATGAGCAAAACTTTTTAATTTATAACATTTTAAAAATTATAACTCTTATTTTAAAACTATCCTTTGCTTATAACTTTTTTTTTTGTTGCTAACTGTCTTTTGTTTGTAACTTTTTTCTTTCTAACTTTTTTTTTGTTTCAAACTTTTTTGTTTCAAACTTTTTTTTCGTTTCAAACTTTTTATGTGTTTCAAACTATTTTACTTTCCAAACTTTTTTTTTTGGTCCTGACATTTGCCTTAACAAGGGATGGTTAGAATATTTTGGCGTTTTCCCAGAAATTTGGACTTTTTATGGGCTTAATTGGAATTTGTATTTTGTTTTAACAAGGCTTTAATTAAATGTGTGGGGATGGCACAGGCCCGATGGGCCGAATAGCCTCCTTTTGTGCTGATACTATGATACCAAGAAGGCAGTCGGGGGGGAGGGGAGAGGGGAGAGAGGGGAGGGGGGAGAGGGGGGAGAGGGGAGAGGGGGGGGGAGGGGAGAGGGGGGAGGGGGGAGGGGGGAGAGGGGAGAGGGGGGAGGGGGGAGCGAGGGTCTTGCCTGATCCCTTTCTCCTTCCCTTGACTTGCTCAGATTGTCCGGGCGGGCCCTGCAGGCCGGGAAGGCCATAGCCCGCCCCTCCCCCCCGTCCCCCAATCCCCGCTGGGAAAAAAAACGCATGCGTAAGGAATCGTAGGAAGTTACGGCACCGAAGGAGGCCATTCGGCCCATTGTGTCCACGCCGGCCCTAAAAGAGCCCTCCAGTCTAATCCCACTTTCCAGCACTTGGTCCGTGGCCCTGTAGCTCACGGCTCTTCAGGTGCACATCCAGGTATGTTTTAAATGAGTTGAGGGTTTCTGCCTCTCCCACCCTCTCAGGCAGTGAGTTCCAAACCCCCACCACCCTCTGGGTGAAACGATTTCTCCTCAGCTCCCCTCTAATCCTTCTACCAATCACTTTAAATCTCTGCCCCCTGGTTATTGACCTCTCTGCTAAGGGAAATAGGTCCTTCCTATCCACTCTATCTCGGCCCCTCGTAATCTTATACACCTCAATTAAATCTCCCCTCAGCCTCCTCTGTTCCAAAGAAAACAACCCCAGCCTATCCAATCTTTCCTCATAGCTAAAATTCTCCAGTCCTGGCAACATCCTCGTAAATCTCCTCTGCACCCTCTCTACTGCAATCACATCTTTCCTGTAATGCGGTGACCAGAACCGTGCACAGGACTCAAGCTGTGGCCTAACCAATGTTTTATACAGTTCTAGCATAACCTCCCTGCTCTTTTATTCTATGCCTCGTCTAATAAAGGAAAGTATCCCTTATGCCTTCTCAACCACCTTATTTACCTGTCCTGCTACCTTCAGGGATCTGTGGACATGCACTCCAAGGTCCCTCACTCCCTCTACACCTCTCAGTATCCTCCCATTTATTGTGTACTCCCTTGCCTTGTTTGTCTTCCCAAAATGCATTACCTCACACTTCTCCGGATTGAATTCCATTTGCCACTTTTCTGCCCACCTGACCAGTCTATTGATATCTTCCTGCAGTCTACAGCTTTCCTCCTCACTATCAACCACACGGCCAATTCTTGTATCATCTGCAAACTTCTTAATCATGCCCCTTACATTTAGGTCTAAATCATTGATATATACCACGAAAAGCAAGAGACCTCGTACTGAGCCCTGTGGAACCCCACTGGAAACAGCATTCCAGTCACAAAAACACCCGTCGACCATTACTCTTTGCTTCCTGCCACTGAGCCAATTTTGGATCCAACTTGCCACTTTCCCTTGGATCCCATGGGCTTTTACTTTTCTGACCAGTCTGCCATGTGGGACCTTGTCAAAAGCCTTGCTAAAATCCACGTAGATTACATCAAACGCGCTACCCTCATCGACCCTCCTTGATGCCTCCTCAAAAATTTCAATCAAGTTAGTCAGACACGACCTTCCCTTAACCAATCCATGTTGACTGTCCTTGATTACTCCGTGCCTTTCTAAATGACGGTTTACCCTGTCCCTCAGAATCAATACCAATAATTTGCCCACCACCGAGGTTAGACTGACTGGCCTATAATTACTCAGTCTATCCTTTTCTCCTTTTTAAACTATGGTACAACGTTAGCAGTCCTCCAATCCTCCGGCACCACTTCTGTATCCAGTGAGGATTGGAAAATGACGGTCAGAGCCTCCGCTATTTCCTCCCCTGCTTCTCTTAACAGCCTGGGATACATTTCATCCGGGCCTGGTGATTTATCTACTTTCAAAGATGCTAAACCTCTTAATACTTCCCCTCTCACTATGTTTATCCTGTCCAATATTTCACACTCCTCCTCCTTAAATACAATCTCTGCATCGTCCCCCTGTTTTGTGAAGACAGACACAAAGTATTCATTAAGAACCATACCCACATCTTCCGCCTCCGCAGATAGGTTACCTTTTTGGTCTCTAATCTCTTTCCTGAGTTATCCTCTTGCTTTTTATGTATTTATAAAACATCGTTGGGTTTTACTTGCCGATATTTTTTCACGCCCTCTCTTTGCTTTCCTAATTTCCTTTTTAATTCCACCCCTGCGCTTTCTATACTCCTCGAGGCCTGCTGCAGTATTGAGCTCTCGCTGTAGACCTCAGGCAAAGGGCAGGATTGGCATGGCGGCGATGCCCACATGGTCGAATAGTCCGTCAAGCATGTTTCCGGTGGGCAGGAGGGTCGGTAGCCAGAGGACACACAGATTGAAGATAATCGGCAAAAGAGGCGGGGGGGGGGGGGGGGAGAGGAGGAGAATTTTTTTGACGCAGCGAGTTGTTACGAGCTGGAATTCACTGCCTGAAAGGAAGCAGATTCGATAATAACTTTCAAAAGGGAATGAGGTAAATATTGAAAAAGGAACTATGGGGAAAGAGCAGGGCGGGGGGACTAATTGGATAACCTCTGGCAGCACAGAAGGAGGCCATTCGGCCCATCGTGACGGTGCCATTGTGACAGTCACGATGGGCCAAATGGCCTTCTTCTGGGGGGTGATTCCATAGCAGGCCAGGCAGCACCTGCGGAAGGAGCAGACAAGTTGGTGTTTTGGGTGGACCTTCTCACCACAACGTCCCATCGCAACTTCAGGGTATTCTGCCCTTGAAAGCTCGGCTACGGATGAACAGTTATCCTCCGAGAGGAGGACGACATCCCGGAGACAGCCAGGCTGAGATCGGGAACTCATTCTCATCGAGCCACCAGGAGGTGGCGCAAGTGCCTTGCCTCTCACCACCTGTATCTCCTCCTCCCGGCCGCCTGGTGGCGCTGCATCCCCCTTTGGATGCCGCGCTTCCTCCTCCAGGCCGCCTGGTGGCGCTGCAGCGCCTTCTCCAAGGGGACACCGCGCTTCCTCCTCCCGGCCGCCTGGTGGCGCTGCTGCGCCCTCCCCATAGCAGACACCGCGCTTCCTCCTCCCGGCCGCCTGGTGGCGCTGCTGCGCCCTCCCCAACCGTACACCGCGCTTCCTCCTCCCGGCCGCTAAGTGGCGCTGCTACGCCCTCCCCATAGCAGACACCGCGCTTCCTCCTCCCGGCCGCCTGGTGGCGCTGCTGCGCCCTCCCCAACCGTACACCGCGCTTCCTCCTCCCGGCCGCTAAGTGGCGCTGCTACGCCCTCCCCATAGCAGACGCCGCGCTTCCTCCTCCCGGCCGCCTGGTGGCGCTGCAGCGCCCTCGCCAATGGGACACCGCGCTTCCTCCTCCCGGCCGCCTGGTGGCGCTGCAGCGCCCTCGCCAATGGGACACCGCGCTTCCTCCTCCCGGCCACTAAGTGGCGCTCACTGCGCCCTCCCTATCAGATGCTGCACTTCCTCCTCCCGGCCGCCTGGTGGCGCTGCCGCGCCCTCTCCAATGGGACACCGCGCTTCCTTCCCGGCCGCCTGGTGGCGCTGTTGCGCCCTCCCCATAGCAGACACCGCGCTTCCTCCTCCCGGCCGCCTGGTGGCGCTGCAGCGCCCTCCCATAGCAGACACCGCGCTTCCTCCTCCCGGCCGCCTGGTGGCGCTGCAGCGCCCTCCCCATAGCAGACACCGCGCTTCCTCCTCCCGGCCGCCTGGTGGCGCTGCAGCGCCTCCCATAGCAGACACCGCGCTTCCTCCTCCCGGCCGCCTGGTGGCGCTGCAGCGCCCTCCCCATAGCAGACACCGCGCTTCCTCCTCCCGGCCGCCTGGTGGCGCTGTTGCGCCCCCCACTCCCGGGGAAGATGGCGCCGTTCCCGGAGGAGGTGGACGTGTTCTCCGCGCCTCACTGGCGGATGAAGAAGCTCGTCAACCTCTACTCGGAAAAGGTGAGAGAAGACGGCGGACGGAGGGAGGGACGGCCGCCCGCCCGGGAGAGGGAGCGCCGCCTCCGCCTCCGGCCTCCACATCCCACCGGAGGCGCGGCCTTGTTTACAGCCCGGGATGGGGTTGGAGAGCCGCCGCCTCCTCCTCCTCCTCCTCCTCCCACCCCCGGCCTTCGGGCTCAATTGCATCTCAGGCGCGGGCCGGCCGTCCGCCCGCTCGCTGAGCCCAGGCGGGTTTCCCGCCCCGCCCGATTTTTGGCGCCCGGCGCGCCGGTTGCTGCGGTTCCCCAGCGCCCCCTGGCGGCTGGACTGCGGCTCCCAGCGTGCAGCGCGCGGGGGGGGGAGGGGCTTGGGATCTGTCTGACCCCCAACTGGAGGGGGGGAGTGAGGAGGGGGGAGGGGCTTGAACCCAGAAAAAAGGGCAGGGGTGGGGGGAAAAGACCCATTGAGTGAGGTGGAGGAAGGTGGTGGAGGAGGACGAGGGGGGGGGGGTTATTCTTAGGATTATTCCCCCCCCCCCTCCATCCTCTGCCTCACTCTATGGATCTCTTTCCCCCCCCCCCCCCCCCGCCCTTTTTTCTGGGTTCAAGCCCCCCCTCACTCACTCCAGAGACTCGAGCCCCCCCTCCTCCTCCTCCCCGCACACACCTCACTCCAGAGACTTGACCCCCCCTCCTCCTCCTCCCCCCCCCCTCACTCACTCCAGAGACTCGAGCCCCCCCTCCTCCTCCCCGCACACACCTCACTCCAGAGACTCGACCTCCTTCTCCTCCTCCCCTCCTCCCCCCCTCCTCCTCCTCCTCTCCCCCCACACACCTCACTCCAGAGACTTGACCCCCCCTCCTCCTCCTCCCCCCACACACCTCACTCCAGAGACTTGACCCCCCTCCTCCTCCTCCCCCCACACACCTCACTCCAGAGACTCGAGCCCCCCTCCTCCTCCTCCCAGCACACACCTCACTCCAGAGACTTGACCCCCCCCCTCCTCCTCCTCCCCCCACACACCTCACTCCAGAGTCTCGAGCCCCCCTCCTCCTCCTCACCGCACACACCTCACTCCAGCGACTCAAGCCCCACCTCCTCCCCGCACACACCTCACTCCAGAGACTTGAGCCCCCCCTTCCTCCCCGCGCACACCTCACTCCAGAGACTCGAGCCCCCCCCTCCTCATCCCCGCGCACACCTCACGCCAGAGACTCGACCCCCCCTCCCCAATAATCCTTCCCCCCCGACACTCTCCTTCCCCCCCCACCCCCCCACCCCCCCACCCCCCCAGGAACCACAACATCGGAGGTGAGACGGGCTCCCCCGTCTGTTTGCTCAGCCGATGTTAAAAAGATCCCACCGCCCAAATTGGAAATCGATTTGTTTATCGATAAATATAAATTTCTGAAACGGACGGAGAGGGTCAATGAGGGCAGTGCGGTTGATGCAATGTATGTGGACTTTCGAGAGGCGTTTGATAAAGTGCCACATGATAGGCTTGTCATCAAGATTGAAGCCCATGGAATAAAGGGGGCAGTAGCAGCAAGGATACAAATTGGTTAAGGGACAGGAAACAGAGAGTAGTGGTGAACGGTTGTTTTTCGGACTGGAGGGAGGTGTACAGTGGTGTTCCCCAGGGGTCGGTGCTGGGACCACTGCTTTTCTTGATATAAATTAATGACCTAGACTTGGGTGTACAGGGCACAATTTCAAAATGTGCAGATAACACAAAACTTGGAAGTGTAGTGAACAGTGAGGAGGATAGTGATAGACTTCAAGAGGAGATAGACAGGCTGGTGGAATGGGCGGACCACGTGGCAGATGGAATTTAATGCAGAAAAATGCGAAGTGATACATTTTGGTAGGAAGAACGAGAAGGCAATATAAACTAGAGGGCACAATTCTAAAAGGGGCACAGGAACAGAGCGATCTGGGGGTATATGAGCACAAATCATTGAAGGTGACAGGGCAGGTTGAGAAATCGTTAAAAAAGCATACGGGATCCTGGGCTTTATAAATAGAGGCACAGAGTGCAAAAGCAAGAAGGTTATGATGAACCTTTATAAAACACTGGTTCGGCCACAACTGGAGTATTGTGTCCAGTTCTGGGCACCGCACTTTAGGAAAGATGTGAAGGCCTTAGAGAGGGTGCAGAAGAGATTTACTAGAATGATTCCAGGGATGAGGGACTTTAGTTCCGTGGATAGACTGGGAGAAGCTGGGGTTGTTCTCCTTGGAACAGAGACGGTTGAGAGGAGATTTGATCGAGGTGTTCAAAATCATGAAGGGTCCAGACAGAGTAGATAGAGAGAAACTGTTCCCATTGGTGGAAGGGTCGAGGACCAGAGGACACAGATTTAAGGTGATTGGCAAAAGAACCAAAGGAGACATGAGGGAAAACTTTTTTACACAGCGAGTGGTTAGGATCTGGAATGCACAGAGCCGGCACGGACTTGATGGGCAGAATGGCCTCCTTCCGTGCAGTAACCTTTCTATGATTCTATGATAATAGACATGTTAGCAAAATTAAAAGCCCATGGGATTAAAGGGACAGTGACCAGTGTGGATATAAAATGGTCTAAGGGACAGAAAGCAGAGAGTAGTGGTGAACGGTTGTTTTTCAGACGGGAGGGAAGTTTACAGTGGTGTTCCCCAGGGGTCAGTATTAGGACCACTGCTCTTTTTGAGATATATTAATGAGCTGGACTTGGGTATAGAGGGAATAATTTCAAAGTTTGCAGATGACACGAAACTCGGGAATGTAGTAAACAATGAGGAGGATAGTAACAGACTTCAGGAGGACAGAGACAGACTGGTGAAATGGGCAGACTCATGGCGGATTGAAATTTAACACAGAGAAGTGTGAAGTGATCCATTTTGGTAGGAAGAATGAGGAGAGGCAAAATAAACTAAATGGTCCAATTTTAAAGGGGGTACAGGGACAGAGAGACCTGGGGGTGTGTGTACACAAATCTTTGAAGGTGGCAGGACAAGTTGAGAAGTTAAAAAAGCATCTGGGATCCTGGGCTTTATTAATCGAGGCACAGAGTACAAAAGCAAGGGAGTTATGCTAAACCTTTCTAAAACACTGGTTAGGCCTCAGCTGGAGTATTGTGTCCCATTGAGTAAATAAACTCGCAGGAGGGGCGGTAAGCAGAGGGGACAGGTTTAAGATAATTTGCAAAAGAACCAGAGGGAGAGATGAGAAAGATTTTTGTGCATCGAGTTGTTATGATCTGGAACGGGCGGTAGAAACAGATTAATTAATAACTTTCAAAGGGGAATTGGATAAACACTTGAAGGGGAGAGATTTGCAGGGATACGGGGGGAAAGAGCTAATGGGATAGCACTTTCAAAGAGACGGCACAGGCCCGATGGGCTGAATGGCCTCCTTCTGTGCTGCATGATTCGATGATACAGCGCCTTTCACCGCCTCACGACGTTCCCAAAGTGCTTTCCAGCCAATTATTTGAAGTGCGGTCAACCTGCGCACAGCAAGATCCCACAAACAGCAAATTAACAATGACCAGACGCGCTGTTTTAGTGATGTTGGTTGAGGATAAATATTGGCCCCAGGAGACCGGGGGAGCCCATCGCTTCTGTGCCCCCCCCCTCCCCTCTCTCTCAAAGCTTTCTCTACATTCCCATTCCCTCTGCCCTTTCCCCACTCGGCCCATCGCCCCCGTGTCCCCTCTCTCTCTCTGTGAAAGAATTCTCCCCCCTCAGTCCCATTCCCTCAACTCGTCAAACAATGTCTTTATCCAAATATCTCTCCACTTCCTTGTTATAATCTGGTGCGGACTCTGCCCCTCCTCCCCGCTCGCCGTTTCTGGGCAGACGTTCGATTTCTCAAAAAACCTCTCCGAACGTCTCCCTTTGTTGTTTTGGTGACGATCAGGAATTTCCGCCCTGGAGTTGCTGACTCACCAACCAGTGCAAATAGTTTATCAAACCTCTCGTAGTTATCGACAACTTTGCCAGGTGTAAATCCTCCTCAGAACTAAGGTCCGGTCTCCCCCCGTCCCCCCCTCCCCCCGTCCCCCCCTCCCCCCCTTCCCCCGTTGATGACTTGGGGCTAAGCCTCTCTCTCTCTCTCTCTCTCTCTCTCTCCGGCAGCTGTCGAACACCAATTTCTCCAACAGTCGGGATTTCCAGGCTCTCCTCACCTCTCTCTATGCCACCCTTCACCGAGTCAAGTCGCACGAACAGATTGAGAACGAGTACATCATGGACGAGCTGCAGCTGCGCCTCCGTGCGCTCTCGGTCCGCAACAGCTCCGTCTCCAACGTTCACTCTGACAACAAGCTGTCCGACATGCTCAGTCTCTTCGAGAAGGGGCTCAAAAACTTCAAGGTAAGGTGGGCGGGCGATACCCCTTCCATTTACTCCCCCTCCCTCGCTCTGCTCCCCCCTCTCTCCCTCGCTCTGCTCCCCCCTCTCTCCCTCGCTCTGCTCCCCCCTCTCTCCCTCGCTCTGCTCCCCCCTCTCTCCCTCGCTCTGCTCCCCCCTCTCTCCCTCGCTCTGCTCCCCCCTCTCTCCCTCGCTCTGCTCCCCCCCTCTCTCCCTCGCTCTGCTCCCCCCTCTCTCTCCCTCGCTCTGCTCCCCCCTCTCTCCTCGCTCTGCTCCCCCCTCTCTCCCTCGCTCTGCTCCCCCCTCTCTCTCCCTCGCTCTCCTCCCCCCTCTCTCCCTCGCTCTGCTCCCCCCCTCTCTCCCTCGCTCTCCTCCCCCCCTCTCTCCCTCGCTCTCCTCCCCCTCTCTCTCCCTCGCTCTCCTCCCCCCCCTCTCTCCCTCGCTCTCCTCCCCCCCTCTCTCCCTCGCTCTCCTCCCCCCCTCTCTCCCTCGCTCTCCTCCCCCCCTCCCCCCCTCTCTCCCTCGCTCTGCTCCCCCCCTCTCTCCCTCGCTCTCCTCCCCCCCTCTCTCCCTCGCTCTGCTCCCCCCTCTCTCTCCCTCGCTCTCCTCCCCCCCTCTCTCCCTCGCTCTCCTCCCCCCCTCTCTCCCTCGCTCTGCTCCCCCCTCTCTCCCTCGCTCTGCTCCCCCCTCTCTCCCTCGCTCTCCTCCCCCCCTCTCTCCCTCGCTCTGCTCCCCCCTCTCTCGGCTACTGATTTCCACAGGGCCCTTTCACAACCTCAGGATGTCCCGAAGAGTTTGACAGCCAATGAAGTATTTCTCAAGTGTTGTAATGTCGGAAACAGGGCAGCCAATTTACACGCCACAAGCTCCCACAAACAGCGATGTGGTAATGACCAGATAATCGTATTTTTAGTGATGTGGGTTGAG
>NW_027138985.1:0-28078 GCF_035084215.1 Heptranchias perlo | reverse complement strand
TACCAAATGGGAGGATTGAGTAGGGAGATTCAGGCAACTCAGATTGGGGAGAATCAGCCAGGGTTCCTGCTCCCGATCACTGTCCAGTGACCCCTGGGTTAGAGAGAGAGGGGGAAATCAGCCAGGGTTCCTGCTCCTGATCACTGTCCAGTGACCCCTGGGTTAGAGAGAGAGGGGGAAATCAGCCAGGGTTCCTGCTCCCGATCACTGTCCAGTGACCCCTGGGTTAGAGAGAGGGGGAAATCAGCCAGGGTTCCTGCTCCCGATCACTGTCCAGTGACCCCCTGGGTTAGAGAGAGGGGGAAATCAGCCAGGGTTCCTGCTCCCGATCACTGTCCAGTGACCCCCTGGGTTAGAGAGAGGGGGAAATCAGCCAGGGTTCCTGCTCCCGATCACTGTCCAGTGACCCCTGGGTTAGAGAGAGGGGAAATCAGCCAGGGTTCCTGCTCCTGATCACTGTCCAGTGACCCCTGGGTTAGAGAGAGGGGGAAATCAGCCAGGGTTCCTGCTCCCGATCACTGTCCAGTGATCCCTGGGTGAGAGAGAGGGGGAAATCAGCCAGGGTTCCTGCTCCCGATCACTGTCCAGTGACCCCCTGGGTTAGAGAGAGGGGGAAATCAGCCAGGGTTCCTGCTCCTGATCACTGTCCAGTGACCCCCTGGGTTAGAGAGAGGGGAAATCAGCCAGGGTTCCTGCTCCCGATCACTGTCCAGTGACCCCTGGGTTAGAGAGAGGGGGAAATCAGCCAGGGTTCCTGCTCCTGATCACTGTCCAGTGACCCCTGGGTTGGAGAGAGATGGGAAATCAGCCAGGGTTCCTGCTCCTGATCACTGTCCAGTGACCCCTGGGTTAGAGAGAGAGGGGGAAATCAGCCAGGGTTCCTGCTCCCGATCACTGTCCAGTGATCCCTGGGTGAGAGAGAGGGGGAAATCAGCCAGGGTTCCTGCTCCCGATCACTGTCCAGTGATCCCTGGGTGAGAGAGAGGGGGAAATCAGCCAGGGTTCCTGCTCCTGATCACTGTCCAGTGATCCCTGGGTGAGAGAGAGAGGGAAATCAGCCAGGGTTCCTGCTCCTGATCACTGTCCAGTGATCCCTGGGTGAGAGAGAGGGGGAAATCAGCCAGGGTTCCTGCTCCTGATCACTGTCCAGTGATCCCTGGGTTAGAGAGAGGGGGAAATCAGCCAGGGTTCCTGCTCCTGATCACTGTCCAGTGATCCCTGGGTGAGAGAGAGGGGGAAATCAGCCAGGGTTCCTGCTCCTGATCACTGTCCAGTGACCCCTGGGTTGGAGAGAGATGGGAAATCAGCCAGGGTTCCTGCTCCTGATCACTGTCCAGTGACCCCTGGGTTAGAGAGAGAGGGGGAAATCAGCCAGGGTTCCTGCTCCCGATCACTGTCCAGTGATCCCTGGGTGAGAGAGAGGGGGAAATCAGCCAGGGTTCCTGCTCCCGATCACTGTCCAGTGATCCCTGGGTGAGAGAGAGGGGGAAATCAGCCAGGGTTCCTGCTCCTGATCACTGTCCAGTGATCCCTGGGTGAGAGAGAGGGGGAAATCAGCCAGGGTTCCTGCTCCTGATCACTGTCCAGTGATCCCTGGGTTAGAGAGAGGGGGAAATCAGCCAGGGTTCCTGCTCCTGATCACTGTCCAGTGATCCCTGGGTGAGAGAGAGGGGGAAATCAGCCAGGGTTCCTGCTCCTGATCACTGTCCAGTGACCCCTGGGTTAGAGAGAGGGGGAAATCAGCCAGGGTTCCTGCTCCCGATCACTGTCCAGTGATCCCTGGGTGAGAGAGAGGGGGAAATCAGCCAGGGTTCCTGCTCCCGATCACTGTCCAGTGATCCCTGGGTTAGAGAGAGGGGGAAATCAGCCAGGGTTCCTGCTCCTGATCACTGTCCAGTGACCCCTGGGTTAGAGAGAGGGGGAAATCAGCCAGGGTTCCTGCTCCTGATCACTGTCCAGTGACCCCTGGGTTGGAGAGAGATGGGAAATCAGCCAGGGTTCCTGCTCCTGATCACTGTCCAGTGACCCCTGGGTTAGAGAGAGAGGGGGAAATCAGCCAGGGTTCCTGCTCCCGATCACTGTCCAGTGATCCCTGGGTGAGAGAGAGGGGGAAATCAGCCAGGGTTCCTGCTCCCGATCACTGTCCAGTGATCCCTGGGTGAGAGAGAGGGGGAAATCAGCCAGGGTTCCTGCTCCTGATCACTGTCCAGTGATCCCTGGGTGAGAGAGAGGGGGAAATCAGCCAGGGTTCCTGCTCCTGATCACTGTCCAGTGATCCCTGGGTGAGAGAGAGGGGGAAATCAGCCAGGGTTCCTGCTCCTGATCACTGTCCAGTGATCCCTGGGTTAGAGAGAGGGGGAAATCAGCCAGGGTTCCTGCTCCTGATCACTGTCCAGTGATCCCTGGGTGAGAGAGAGGGGGAAATCAGCCAGGGTTCCTGCTCCTGATCACTGTCCAGTGATCCCTGGGTGAGAGAGAGGGGGAGAATCTGCCAGGGTTCCTGCTCCTGATCACTGTCCAGTGACCCCTGGGTTGGAGAGAGGGGGAAATCAGCCAGGGTTCCTGCTCCTGATCACTGTCCAGTGACCCCTGGGTTAGAGAGAGGGGGAAATCAGCCAGGGTTCCTGCTCCTGATCACTGTCCAGTGACCCCTGGGTTAGAGAGATGGGAAATCAGCCAGGGTTCCTGCTCCTGATCACTGTCCAGTGACCCCCTGGGTTAGAGAGAGGGGGAAATCAGCCAGGGTTCCTGCTCCTGATCACTGTCCAGTGATCCCTGGGTGAGAGAGAGGGGGAAATCAGCCAGGGTTCCTGCTCCTGATCACTGTCCAGTGACCCCTGGGATAGAGAGAGGGGGAGAATCTGCCAGGGTTCCTGCTCCTGATCACTGTCCAGTGACCCCTGGGTTAGAGAGAGGGGGAAATCAGCCAGGGTTCCTGCTCCTGATCACTGTCCAGTGACCCCTGGGTTAGAGAGAGGGGGAAATCAGCCAGGGTTCCTGCTCCTGATCACTGTCCAGTGACCCCTGGGTTAAAGAGAGGGGGAAATCAGCTAGGGTTCCTGCTCCTGATCACTGTCCAGTGACCCCCGGGTTAGAGAGAGGGGGAAATCAGCCAGGGTTCCTGCTCCCGATCACTGTCCAGTGACCCCTGGGTAAGAGAGAGGGGGAAATCAGCCAGGGTTCCTGCTCCTGATCACTGTCCAGTGACCTCTGGGTTAGAGAGAGGGGGAAATCAGCCAGGGTTCCTGCTCCCGATCACTGTCCAGTGACCCCTGGGTTAGAGAGAGGGGGAAATCAGCCAGGGTTCCTGCTCCTGATCACTGTCCAGTGACCCCTGGGTTAGAGAGAGGGGGAAATCAGCCAGGGTTCCTGCTCCTGATCACTGTCCAGTGACCCCTGGGTGAGAGAGAGGGGGAAATCAGCCAGGGTTCCTGCTCCTGATCACTGTCCAGTGACCCCTGGGTTAGAGAGAGGGGAAATCAGCCAGGGTTCCTGCTCCCGATCACTGTCCAGTGACCCCTGGGTTAGAGAGAGGGGGAAATCAGCCAGGGTTCCTGCTCCCGATCACTGTCCAGTGACCCCTGGGTTGGAGAGAGATGGGAAATCAGCCAGGGTTCCTGCTCCTGATCACTGTCCAGTGACCACTGGGTTAGAGAGAGGGGGAAATCAGCCAGGGTTCCTGCTCCTGATCACTGTCCAGTGACCACTGGGTTAGAGAGAGGGGGAAATCAGCCAGGGTTCCTGCTCCTGATCACTGTCCAGTGACCCCTGGGTTAGAGAGAGGGGGAAATCAGCCAGGGTTCCTGCTCCCGATCACTGTCCAGTGACCACTGGGTTAGAGAGAGGGGGAAATCAGCCAGGGTTCCTGCTCCCGATCACTGTCCAGTGACCCCTGGGTGAGAGAGAGAGGGGAAATCAGCCAGGGTTCCTGCTCCTGATCACTGTCCAGTGACCCCTGGGTTAGAGAGAGGGGAAATCAGCCAGGGTTCCTGCTCCCGATCACTGTCCAGTGACCCCTGGGTTCGAGAGGGTGGAAATCAGCCAGGGTTCCTGCTCCTGATCACTGTCCAGTGACCCCTGGGTTAGAGAGAGAGGGAAATCAGCCAGGGTTCCTGCTCCTGATCACTGTCCAGTGACCCCTGCTGGAAAGTGTGTGGGTGCTGGGTGAGGACAGGATCGAGGCTCGACTGTGATGCTGCTTCCACAGTCGAATATCCTGCCGACACTTAAAGTCTGGGATCACACACGGAGAGTGGGACCACTCGGTGAGGGAACGGAGGGAGAGTTGCAAAATGGCACACATCTATCTCCCACTGAGATACACCAATCAATGCACAGTTATCACTCTCATCACCGTACGACTCTGTGTGATCGAGGAGAGCCAGAGAGAATAGAGTAAAGCTCCCTCTACACTGTCCCATCAAACACTCCCAGGGCAGGTACAGGGTTAGATACAGAGTAAAGCTCCCTCTACACTGTCCCATCAAACACTCCCAGGGCAGGTACAGGGTTAGATACAGAGTAAAGCTCCCTCTACACTATCCCATCAAACACTCCCAGGGCAGGTACAGGGTTAGATACAGAGTAAAGCTCCCTCTACACTGTCCCATCAAACACTCCCAGGGCAGGTACAGGGTTAGATACAGAGTAAAGCTCCCTCTACACTGTCCCATCAAACACTCCCAGGGCAGGTACAGGGTTAGATACAGAGTAAAGCTCCCTCGACACTGTCCCATCAAACACTCCCAGGGCAGGTACAGGGTTAGATACAGAGTAAAGCTCCCTCTACACTGTCCCATCAAACACTCCCAGGGTCAGGGACAGGGTTAGATACAGAGTAAAGCTCCCTCTACACTGTCCCATCAAACACTCCCAGGGCAGGTACAGGGTTAGATACAGAGTAAAGCTCCCTCGACACTGTCCCATCAAACACTCCCAGGGTCAGGTACAGGGTTAGATACAGAGTAAAGCTCCCTCCACACTGTCCCATCAAACACTCCCAGGGCAGGTACAGGGTTAGATACAGAGTAAAGCTCCCTCTACACTGTCCCATCAAACACTCCCAGGGCAGGTACAGGGTTAGATACAGAGTAAAGCTCCCTCTACACTGTCCCATCAAACACTCCCAGGGCAGGTACAGGGTTAGATACAGAGTAAAGCTCCCTCTACACTGTCCCATCAAACACTCCCAGGGCAGGTACAGGGTCAGATACAGAGTAAAGCTCCCTCTCCACTGTCCCATCAAACACTCCCAGGGCAGGTACAGGGTTAGATACAGAGTAAAGCTCCCTCCACACTGGCCCATCAAACAATCCCAGGGTCAGGGACAGGGTTCGATACAGAGTAAAGCTCCCTCCACACTGGCCCATCAAACACTCCCAGGGTCAGGTACAGGGTTCGATACAGAGTAAAGCTCCCTCTACACTGTCCCATCAAACACTCCCAGGGCAGGTACAGGGTTAGATACAGAGGAAAGCTCCCTCTACACCGTCCCGTCAAACACTCCCAGGGCAGGTACAGGGTTAGATACAGAGTAAAGCTCCCTCTACACTGTCCCATCAAACACTCCCAGGGCAGGTACAGGGTTAGATACAGAGTAAAGCTCCCTCTGCACCGTCCCATCAAACACTCCCAGGGTCAGGTACAGGGTTAGATACAGAGTAAAGCTCCCTCCACACTGTCCCATCAAACACTCCCAGGGCAGGTACAGGGTTAGATACAGAGTAAAGCTCCCTCGACACTGTCCCATCAAACACTCCCAGGGCAGGTACAGGGTTAGATACAGAGTAAAGCTCCCTCTACACTGTCCCATCAAACACTCCCAGGGTCAGGTACAGGGTTAGATACAGAGTAAAGCTCCCTCTACACTGGCCCATCAAACACTCCCAGGGCAGGTACAGGGTTAGATACAGAGTAAAGCTCCCTCTACACCGTCCCATCAAACACTCCCAGGGCAGGTACAGGGTTAGATACAGAGTAAAGCTCCCTCTACACTGTCCCATCAAACACTCCCAGGGTCAGGTGCAGGGTTAGATACAGAGTAAAGCTCCCTCTACACTGTCCCATCAAACACTCCCAGGGCAGGTACAGGGTTAGATACAGAGTAAAGCTCCCTCTACACTGTCCCATCAAACACTCCCAGGGTCAGGTACAGGGTTAGATACAGAGTAAAGCTCCCTCTACACTGTCCCATCAAACACACCCAGGGCAGGTACAGGGTTAGATACAGAGTAAAGCTCCCTCTACACTGTCCCATCAAACACTCCCAGGGTCACGTACAGGGGTAGATACAGAGTAAAGCTCCCTCGACACTGTCCCATCAAACACTCCCAGGGCAGGTACAGGGTTAGATACAGAGTAAAGCTCCCTCGACACTGTCCCATCAAACACTCCCAGGGCAGGTACAGGGTTAGATACAGAGTAAAGCTCCCTCGACACTGTCCCATCAAACACTCCCAGGGCAGGTACAGGGTGAGATACAGAGTAAAGCTCCCTCTACACTGTCCCATCAAACACTCCCAGGGCAGGTACAGGGTTAGATACAGAGTAAAGCTCCGTCTACACTGGCCCATCAAACACTCCCAGGGCAGGTACAGGGTTAGATACAGAGTAAAGCTCCCTCTACACCGTCCCATCAAACACTCCGAGGGTCAGGTACAGGGTTAGATACAGAGTAAAGCTCCCTCTGCACTGTCCCATCAAACACTCCCAGCGTCAGGTACAGGTTGGATACAGAGTAAAGCTCCCTCTACACTGTCCCATCAAACACTCCCAGGGCAGGTACAGGGTTAGATACAGAGTAAAGCTCCCTCAACACTGTCCCATCAAACACTCCCAGGGTCAGGTACAGGGTTAGATACAGAGTAAAGCTCCCTCTGCACTGTCCCATCAAACACTCCCAGGGTCAGGTACAGGGTTAGATACAGAGTAAAGCTCCCTCCACACTGTCCCATCAAACACTCCCAGGGTCAGGTACAGGTTAGATACAGAGTAAAGCTCCCTCTACACTGTCCCATCAAACACTCCCAGGGCAGGTACAGGGTTAGATACAGAGTAAAGCTCCCTCCACACTGTCCCATCAAACACTCCCAGGGCAGGTACAGGGTTAGATACAGAGTAAAGCTCCCTCTACACTGTCCCATCAAACACTCCCAGGGTCAGGTACAGGTTAGATACAGAGTAAAGCTCCCTCTACACTGTCCCATCAAACACTCCCAGGGTCAGGTGGAGGGATAGATCCAGAGTAAAGCTCCCTCTACACTGTCCCATCAAACACTCCCAGGGCAGGTACAGGGTTAGATACAGAGTAAAGCTCCCTCTGCACTGTCCCATCAAACACTCCCAGGGCAGGTACAGGGTTAGATACAGAGTAAAGCTCCCTCTACACTGTCCCATCAAACACTCCCAGGGTCAGGTACAGGGTTAGATACAGAGTAAAGCTCCCTCTACACTGTCCCATCAAACACTCCCAGGGTCAGGTACAGGGTTAGATACAGAGTAAAGCTCCCTCTACACTGTCCCATCAAACACTCCCAGGGTCAGGTACAGGGTTCGATACAGAGTAAAGCTCCCTCTACACTGTCCCATCAAACACTCCCAGGGCAGGTACAGGGTTAGATACAGAGTAAAGCTCCCTCTACACTGTTCCATCAAACACTCCCAGGGCAGGTACAGGGTTAGATACAGAGTAAAGCTCCCTCTGCACTGTCCCATCAAACACTCCCAGGGTCAGGTACAGGGTTAGATACAGAGTAAAGCTCCCTCGACACTGTCCCATCAAACACTCCCAGGGCAGGTACAGGGTTAGATACAGAGTAAAGCTCCCTCGACACTGTCCCATCAAACACTCCCAGGGCAGGTACAGGGTTAGATACAGAGTAAAGCTCCCTCTACACTGTCCCATCAAACACTCCCAGGGTCAGGTACAGGGTTAGATACAGAGTAAAGCTCCCTCTACACTGGCCCATCAAACACTCCCAGGGCAGGTACAGGGTTAGATACAGAGTAAAGCTCCCTCTACACCGTCCCATCAAACACTCCCAGGGTCAGGTACAGGGTTAGATACAGAGTAAAGCTCCCTCTACACTGTCCCATCAAACACTCCCAGCGTCAGGTACAGGTTAGATACAGAGTAAAGCTCCCTCAACACTGGCCCATCAAACACTCCCAGGGCAGGTACAGGGTTAGATACAGAGTAAAGCTCCCTCTACACTGTCCCATCAAACACTCCCAGGGTCAGGTACAGGGTTAGATACAGAGTAAAGCTCCCTCCACACTGTCCCATCAAACACACCCAGGGCAGGTACAGGGTTCGATACAGAGTAAAGCTCCCTCTACACTGGCCCATCAAACACTCCCAGGGCAGGTACAGGGTTAGATACAGAGTAAAGCTCCCTCTACACCGTCCCATCAAACACTCCCAGGGTCAGGTACAGGGTGAGATACAGAGTAAAGCTCCCTCAACACTGTCCCATCAAACACTCCCAGGGTCAGGTACAGGGTTAGATACAGAGTAAAGCTCCCTCTGCACTGTCCCATCAAACACTCCCAGGGTCAGGTACAGGGTTAGATACAGAGTAAAGCTCCCTCTACACTGTCCCATCAAACACTCCCAGGGTCAGGTACAGGTTAGATACAGAGCAAAGCTCCCTCTACACTGTCCCATCAAACACTCCCAGGGCAGGTACAGGGTTAGATACAGAGTAAAGCTCCCTCTACACTGTCCCATCAAACACTCCCAGGGCAGGTACAGGGTTAGATACAGAGTAAAGCTCCCTCTACACTGTCCCATCAAACACTCCCAGGGTCAGGTACAGGTTAGATACAGAGTAAAGCTCCCTCTACACTGTCCCATCAAACACTCCCAGGGTCAGGTACAGGGTTAGATACAGAGTAAAGCTCCCTCGACACTGTCCCATCAAACACTCCCAGGGCAGGTACAGGGTTAGATACAGAGTAAAGCTCCCTCTACACTGTCCCATCAAACACTCCCAGGGTCAGGTACAGGGTTAGATTCAGAGTAAAGCTCCCTCTGCACTGTCCCATCAAACACTCCCAGGGCAGGTACAGGGTTAGATACAGAGTAAAGCTCCCTCGACACTGTCCCATCAAACACTCCCAGGGCAGGTACAGGGTTAGATACAGAGTAAAGCTCCCTCTGCACTGGCCCATCAAACACTCCCAGGGCAGGTACAGGTTAGATACAGAGTAAAGCTCCCTCTACACTGTCCCATCAAACACTCCCAGGGCAGGTACAGGGTTAGATACAGAGTAAAGCTCACTCTACACTGTCCCATCAAACACTCCCAGGGCAGGTACAGGGTTAGATACAGAGTAAAGCTCCCTCGACACTGTCCCATCAAACACTCCCAGGGCAGGTGCAGGGTTAGATCGAGAGTAAAGCTCCCTCTACACTGTCCCATCAAACACTCCCAGGGTCAGGTAGAGGGATAGATCCAGAGTAAAGCTCCCTCTACACTGTCCCATCAAACACTCCCAGGGCAGGTACAGGGTTACATACAGAGTAAAGCTCCCTCTACACTGTCCCATCAAACACTCCCAGGGCAGGTACAGGGTTAGATACAGAGTAAAGCTCCCTCTACACTGTCCCATCAAACACTCCCAGGGTCAGGTACAGGGTTAGATACAGAGTAAAGCTCCCTCTACACTGTCCCATCAAACACTCCCAGGGTCAGGTACAGGGTTAGATACAGAGTAAAGCTCCCTCTACACTGTCCCATCAAACACTCCCAGGGTCAGGTACAGGGTTCGATACAGAGTAAAGCTCCCTCTGCACTGTCCCATCAAACACTCCCAGGGTCAGGTACAGGGTTAGATACAGAGTAAAGCTCCCTCTGCACTGTCCCATCAAACACTCCCAGGGTCAGGTACAGGGTTAGATACAGAGTAAAGCTCCCTCTGCACTGTCCCATCAAACACACCCAGGGCAGGTACAGGGTTGGATACAGAGTAAAGCTCCCTCTGCACTGGCCCATCAAACACTCCCAGGGCAGGTACAGGGTTAGATACAGAGTAAAGCTCCCTCTACACCGTCCCATCAAACACTCCCAGGGTCAGGTACAGGGTTAGATACAGAGTAAAGCTCCCTCAACACTGTCCCATCAAACACTCCCAGGGTCAGGTACAGGGTTAGATACAGAGTAAAGCTCCCTCTGCACTGTCCCATCAAACACTCCCAGGGTCAGGTACAGGGTTAGATACAGAGTAAAGCTCCCTCTACACTGTCCCATCAAACACTCCCAGGGTCAGGTACAGGTTAGATACAGAGTAAAGCTCCCTCTACACTGTCCCATCAAACACTCCCAGGGCAGGTACAGGGTTAGATACAGAGTAAAGCTCCCTCCACACTGTCCCATCAAACACTCCCAGGGCAGGTACAGGGTTAGATACAGAGTAAAGCTCCCTCTACACTGTCCCATCAAACACTCCCAGGGTCAGGTACAGGTTAGATACAGAGTAAAGCTCCCTCTACACTGTCCCATCAAACACTCCCAGGGTCAGGTGGAGGGATAGATCCAGAGTAAAGCTCCCTCTACACTGTCCCATCAAACACTCCCAGGGCAGGTACAGGGTTAGATACAGAGTAAAGCTCCCTCTGCACTGTCCCATCAAACACTCCCAGGGCAGGTACAGGGTTAGATACAGAGTAAAGCTCCCTCTACACTGTCCCATCAAACACTCCCAGGGTCAGGTACAGGGTTAGATACAGAGTAAAGCTCCCTCTACACTGTCCCATCAAACACTCCCAGGGTCAGGTACAGGGTTAGATACAGAGTAAAGCTCCCTCTACACTGTCCCATCAAACACTCCCAGGGTCAGGTACAGGGTTCGATACAGAGTAAAGCTCCCTCTACACTGTCCCATCAAACACTCCCAGGGCAGGTACAGGGTTAGATACAGAGTAAAGCTCCCTCTACACTGTTCCATCAAACACTCCCAGGGCAGGTACAGGGTTAGATACAGAGTAAAGCTCCCTCTGCACTGTCCCATCAAACACTCCCAGGGTCAGGTACAGGGTTAGATACAGAGTAAAGCTCCCTCGACACTGTCCCATCAAACACTCCCAGGGCAGGTACAGGGTTAGATACAGAGTAAAGCTCCCTCGACACTGTCCCATCAAACACTCCCAGGGCAGGTACAGGGTTAGATACAGAGTAAAGCTCCCTCTACACTGTCCCATCAAACACTCCCAGGGCAGGTACAGGGTTAGATACAGAGTAAAGCTCCCTCTACACTGGCCCATCAAACACTCCCAGGGCAGGTACAGGGTTCGATACAGAGTAAAGCTCCCTCTACACCGTCCCATCAAACACTCCCAGGGTCAGGTACAGGGTTAGATACAGAGTAAAGCTCCCTCTACACTGTCCCATCAAACACTCCCAGCGTCAGGTACAGGTTAGATACAGAGTAAAGCTCCCTCTACACTGTCCCATCAAACACTCCCAGGGTCAGGTACAGGGTTAGATACAGAGTAAAGCTCCCTCCACACTGTCCCATCAAACACACCCAGGGCAGGTACAGGGTTCGATACAGAGTAAAGCTCCCTCTACACTGGCCCATCAAACACTCCCAGGGCAGGTACAGGGTTAGATACAGAGTAAAGCTCCCTCTGCACTGTCCCATCAAACACTCCCAGGGTCAGGTACAGGGTTAGATACAGAGTAAAGCTCCCTCTACACTGTCCCATCAAACACTCCCAGGGTCAGGTACAGGTTAGATACAGAGCAAAGCTCCCTCTACACTGTCCCATCAAACACTCCCAGGGCAGGTACAGGGTTAGATACAGAGTAAAGCTCCCTCTACACTGTCCCATCAAACACTCCCAGGGCAGGTACAGGGTTAGATACAGAGTAAAGCTCCCTCTACACTGTCCCATCAAACACTCCCAGGGTCAGGTACAGGTTAGATACAGAGTAAAGCTCCCTCTACACTGTCCCATCAAACACTCCCAGGGCAGGTACAGGGTTAGATACAGAGTAAAGCTCCCTCGACACTGTCCCATCAAACACTCCCAGGGCAGGTACAGGGTTAGATACAGAGTAAAGCTCCCTCTACACTGTCCCATCAAACACTCCCAGGGTCAGGTACAGGGTTAGATACAGAGTAAAGCTCCCTCTACACTGGCCCATCAAACACTCCCAGGGCAGGTACAGGGTTAGATACAGAGTAAAGCTCCCTCTACACTGGCCCATCAAACACTCCCAGGGCAGGTACAGGGTTAGATACAGAGTAAAGCTCCCTCTACACCGTCCCATCAAACACTCCCAGGGTCAGGTACAGGGTTAGATACAGAGTAAAGCTCCCTCTACACTGTCCCATCAAACACTCCCAGCGTCAGGTACAGGTTAGATACAGCGTAAAGCTCCCTCAACACTGGCCCATCAAACACTCCCAGGGCAGGTACAGGGTTAGATACAGAGTAAAGCTCCCTCTACACTGTCCCATCAAACACTCCCAGGGTCAGGTACAGGGTTAGATACAGAGTAAAGCTCCCTCCACACTGTCCCATCAAACACACCCAGGGCAGGTACAGGGTTCGATACAGAGTAAAGCTCCCTCTACACTGGCCCATCAAACACTCCCAGGGCAGGTACAGGGTTAGATACAGAGTAAAGCTCCCTCTACACCGTCCCATCAAACACTCCCAGGGTCAGGTACAGGGTGAGATACAGAGTAAAGCTCCCTCAACACTGTCCCATCAAACACTCCCAGGGTCAGGTACAGGGTTAGATACAGAGTAAAGCTCCCTCTGCACTGTCCCATCAAACACTCCCAGGGTCAGGTACAGGGTTAGATACAGAGTAAAGCTCCCTCTACACTGTCCCATCAAACACTCCCAGGGTCAGGTACAGGTTAGATACAGAGCAAAGCTCCCTCTACACTGTCCCATCAAACACTCCCAGGGCAGGTACAGGGTTAGATACAGAGTAAAGCTCCCTCTACACTGTCCCATCAAACACTCCCAGGGCAGGTACAGGGTTAGATACAGAGTAAAGCTCCCTCTACACTGTCCCATCAAACACTCCCAGGGTCAGGTACAGGTTAGATACAGAGTAAAGCTCCCTCTACACTGTCCCATCAAACACTCCCAGGGTCAGGTACAGGGTTAGATACAGAGTAAAGCTCCCTCGACACTGTCCCATCAAACACTCCCAGGGCAGGTACAGGGTTAGATACAGAGTAAAGCTCCCTCTACACTGTCCCATCAAACACTCCCAGGGTCAGGTACAGGGTTAGATTCAGAGTAAAGCTCCCTCTGCACTGTCCCATCAAACACTCCCAGGGCAGGTACAGGGTTAGATACAGAGTAAAGCTCCCTCGACACTGTCCCATCAAACACTCCCAGGGCAGGTACAGGGTTAGATACAGAGTAAAGCTCCCTCTGCACTGGCCCATCAAACACTCCCAGGGCAGGTACAGGTTAGATACAGAGTAAAGCTCCCTCTACACTGTCCCATCAAACACTCCCAGGGCAGGTACAGGGTTAGATACAGAGTAAAGCTCACTCTACACTGTCCCATCAAACACTCCCAGGGCAGGTACAGGGTTAGATACAGAGTAAAGCTCCCTCGACACTGTCCCATCAAACACTCCCAGGGCAGGTGCAGGGTTAGATCGAGAGTAAAGCTCCCTCTACACTGTCCCATCAAACACTCCCAGGGTCAGGTAGAGGGATAGATCCAGAGTAAAGCTCCCTCTACACTGTCCCATCAAACACTCCCAGGGCAGGTACAGGGTTACATACAGAGTAAAGCTCCCTCTACACTGTCCCATCAAACACTCCCAGGGCAGGTACAGGGTTAGATACAGAGTAAAGCTCCCTCTACACTGTCCCATCAAACACTCCCAGGGTCAGGTACAGGGTTAGATACAGAGTAAAGCTCCCTCTACACTGTCCCATCAAACACTCCCAGGGTCAGGTACAGGGTTAGATACAGAGTAAAGCTCCCTCTACACTGTCCCATCAAACACTCCCAGGGTCAGGTACAGGGTTCGATACAGAGTAAAGCTCCCTCTGCACTGTCCCATCAAACACTCCCAGGGTCAGGTACAGGGTTAGATACAGAGTAAAGCTCCCTCTGCACTGTCCCATCAAACACTCCCAGGGTCAGGTACAGGGTTAGATACAGAGTAAAGCTCCCTCTGCACTGTCCCATCAAACACACCCAGGGCAGGTACAGGGTTGGATACAGAGTAAAGCTCCCTCTGCACTGGCCCATCAAACACTCCCAGGGCAGGTACAGGGTTAGATACAGAGTAAAGCTCCCTCTACACCGTCCCATCAAACACTCCCAGGGTCAGGTACAGGGTTAGATACAGAGTAAAGCTCCCTCAACACTGTCCCATCAAACACTCCCAGGGTCAGGTACAGGGTTAGATACAGAGTAAAGCTCCCTCTGCACTGTCCCATCAAACACTCCCAGGGTCAGGTACAGGGTTAGATACAGAGTAAAGCTCCCTCTACACTGTCCCATCAAACACTCCCAGGGTCAGGTACAGGTTAGATACAGAGTAAAGCTCCCTCTACACTGTCCCATCAAACACTCCCAGGGCAGGTACAGGGTTAGATACAGAGTAAAGCTCCCTCCACACTGTCCCATCAAACACTCCCAGGGCAGGTACAGGGTTAGATACAGAGTAAAGCTCCCTCTACACTGTCCCATCAAACACTCCCAGGGTCAGGTACAGGTTAGATACAGAGTAAAGCTCCCTCTACACTGTCCCATCAAACACTCCCAGGGTCAGGTGGAGGGATAGATCCAGAGTAAAGCTCCCTCTACACTGTCCCATCAAACACTCCCAGGGCAGGTACAGGGTTAGATACAGAGTAAAGCTCCCTCTGCACTGTCCCATCAAACACTCCCAGGGCAGGTACAGGGTTAGATACAGAGTAAAGCTCCCTCTACACTGTCCCATCAAACACTCCCAGGGTCAGGTACAGGGTTAGATACAGAGTAAAGCTCCCTCTACACTGTCCCATCAAACACTCCCAGGGTCAGGTACAGGGTTAGATACAGAGTAAAGCTCCCTCTACACTGTCCCATCAAACACTCCCAGGGTCAGGTACAGGGTTCGATACAGAGTAAAGCTCCCTCTACACTGTCCCATCAAACACTCCCAGGGCAGGTACAGGGTTAGATACAGAGTAAAGCTCCCTCTACACTGTTCCATCAAACACTCCCAGGGCAGGTACAGGGTTAGATACAGAGTAAAGCTCCCTCTGCACTGTCCCATCAAACACTCCCAGGGTCAGGTACAGGGTTAGATACAGAGTAAAGCTCCCTCGACACTGTCCCATCAAACACTCCCAGGGCAGGTACAGGGTTAGATACAGAGTAAAGCTCCCTCGACACTGTCCCATCAAACACTCCCAGGGCAGGTACAGGGTTAGATACAGAGTAAAGCTCCCTCTACACTGTCCCATCAAACACTCCCAGGGCAGGTACAGGGTTAGATACAGAGTAAAGCTCCCTCTACACTGGCCCATCAAACACTCCCAGGGCAGGTACAGGGTTCGATACAGAGTAAAGCTCCCTCTACACCGTCCCATCAAACACTCCCAGGGTCAGGTACAGGGTTAGATACAGAGTAAAGCTCCCTCTACACTGTCCCATCAAACACTCCCAGCGTCAGGTACAGGTTAGATACAGAGTAAAGCTCCCTCTACACTGTCCCATCAAACACTCCCAGGGTCAGGTACAGGGTTAGATACAGAGTAAAGCTCCCTCCACACTGTCCCATCAAACACACCCAGGGCAGGTACAGGGTTCGATACAGAGTAAAGCTCCCTCTACACTGGCCCATCAAACACTCCCAGGGCAGGTACAGGGTTAGATACAGAGTAAAGCTCCCTCTGCACTGTCCCATCAAACACTCCCAGGGTCAGGTACAGGGTTAGATACAGAGTAAAGCTCCCTCTACACTGTCCCATCAAACACTCCCAGGGTCAGGTACAGGTTAGATACAGAGCAAAGCTCCCTCTACACTGTCCCATCAAACACTCCCAGGGCAGGTACAGGGTTAGATACAGAGTAAAGCTCCCTCTACACTGTCCCATCAAACACTCCCAGGGCAGGTACAGGGTTAGATACAGAGTAAAGCTCCCTCTACACTGTCCCATCAAACACTCCCAGGGTCAGGTACAGGTTAGATACAGAGTAAAGCTCCCTCTACACTGTCCCATCAAACACTCCCAGGGTCAGGTACAGGGTTAGATACAGAGTAAAGCTCCCTCGACACTGTCCCATCAAACACTCCCAGGGCAGGTACAGGGTTAGATACAGAGTAAAGCTCCCTCTACACTGTCCCATCAAACACTCCCAGGGTCAGGTACAGGGTTAGATACAGAGTAAAGCTCCCTTTACACTGTCCCATCAAACACTCCCAGGGTCAGGTACAGGGTTCGATACAGAGTAAAGCTCCCTCTGCACTGTCCCATCAAACACTCCCAGGGTCAGGTACAGGGTTAGATACAGAGTAAAGCTCCCTCTGCACTGTCCCATCAAACACTCCCAGGGTCAGGTACAGGGTTAGATACAGAGTAAAGCTCCCTCTGCACTGTCCCATCAAACACACCCAGGGCAGGTACAGGGTTGGATACAGAGTAAAGCTCCCTCTGCACTGGCCCATCAAACACTCCCAGGGCAGGTACAGGGTTAGATACAGAGTAAAGCTCCCTCTACACCGTCCCATCAAACACTCCCAGGGTCAGGTACAGGGTTAGATACAGAGTAAAGCTCCCTCAACACTGTCCCATCAAACACTCCCAGGGTCAGGTACAGGGTTAGATACAGAGTAAAGCTCCCTCTGCACTGTCCCATCAAACACTCCCAGGGTCAGGTACAGGGTTAGATACAGAGTAAAGCTCCCTCTACACTGTCCCATCAAACACTCCCAGGGTCAGGTACAGGTTAGATACAGAGTAAAGCTCCCTCTACACTGTCCCATCAAACACTCCCAGGGCAGGTACAGGGTTAGATACAGAGTAAAGCTCCCTCCACACTGTCCCATCAAACACTCCCAGGGCAGGTACAGGGTTAGATACAGAGTAAAGCTCCCTCTACACTGTCCCATCAAACACTCCCAGGGTCAGGTACAGGTTAGATACAGAGTAAAGCTCCCTCTACACTGTCCCATCAAACACTCCCAGGGTCAGGTGGAGGGATAGATCCAGAGTAAAGCTCCCTCTACACTGTCCCATCAAACACTCCCAGGGCAGGTACAGGGTTAGATACAGAGTAAAGCTCCCTCTGCACTGTCCCATCAAACACTCCCAGGGCAGGTACAGGGTTAGATACAGAGTAAAGCTCCCTCTACACTGTCCCATCAAACACTCCCAGGGTCAGGTACAGGGTTAGATACAGAGTAAAGCTCCCTCTACACTGTCCCATCAAACACTCCCAGGGTCAGGTACAGGGTTAGATACAGAGTAAAGCTCCCTCTACACTGTCCCATCAAACACTCCCAGGGTCAGGTACAGGGTTCGATACAGAGTAAAGCTCCCTCTACACTGTCCCATCAAACACTCCCAGGGCAGGTACAGGGTTAGATACAGAGTAAAGCTCCCTCTACACTGTTCCATCAAACACTCCCAGGGCAGGTACAGGGTTAGATACAGAGTAAAGCTCCCTCTGCACTGTCCCATCAAACACTCCCAGGGTCAGGTACAGGGTTAGATACAGAGTAAAGCTCCCTCGACACTGTCCCATCAAACACTCCCAGGGCAGGTACAGGGTTAGATACAGAGTAAAGCTCCCTCGACACTGTCCCATCAAACACTCCCAGGGCAGGTACAGGGTTAGATACAGAGTAAAGCTCCCTCTACACTGTCCCATCAAACACTCCCAGGGCAGGTACAGGGTTAGATACAGAGTAAAGCTCCCTCTACACTGGCCCATCAAACACTCCCAGGGCAGGCACAGGGTTCGATACAGAGTAAAGCTCCCTCTACACCGTCCCATCAAACACTCCCAGGGTCAGGTACAGGGTTAGATACAGAGTAAAGCTCCCTCTACACTGTCCCATCAAACACTCCCAGCGTCAGGTACAGGTTAGATACAGAGTAAAGCTCCCTCTACACTGTCCCATCAAACACTCCCAGGGTCAGGTACAGGGTTAGATACAGAGTAAAGCTCCCTCCACACTGTCCCATCAAACACACCCAGGGCAGGTACAGGGTTCGATACAGAGTAAAGCTCCCTCTACACTGGCCCATCAAACACTCCCAGGGCAGGTACAGGGTTAGATACAGAGTAAAGCTCCCTCTGCACTGTCCCATCAAACACTCCCAGGGTCAGGTACAGGGTTAGATACAGAGTAAAGCTCCCTCTACACTGTCCCATCAAACACTCCCAGGGTCAGGTACAGGTTAGATACAGAGCAAAGCTCCCTCTACACTGTCCCATCAAACACTCCCAGGGCAGGTACAGGGTTCGATACAGAGTAAAGCTCCCTCTACACTGTCCCATCAAACACTCCCAGGGCAGGTACAGGGTTAGATACAGAGTAAAGCTCCCTCTACACTGTCCCATCAAACACTCCCAGGGTCAGGTACAGGTGAGATACAGAGTAAAGCTCCCTCTACACTGTCCCATCAAACACTCCCAGGGTCAGGTACAGGGTTAGATACAGAGTAAAGCTCCCTCGACACTGTCCCATCAAACACTCCCAGGGCAGGTACAGGGTTAGATACAGAGTAAAGCTCCCTCTACACTGTCCCATCAAACACTCCCAGGGTCAGGTACAGGGTTAGATTCAGAGTAAAGCTCCCTCTGCACTGTCCCATCAAACACTCCCAGGGCAGGTACAGGGTTAGATACAGAGTAAAGCTCCCTCGACGCTGTCCCATCAAACACTCCCAGGGCAGGTACAGGGTTAGATACAGAGTAAAGCTCCCTCTGCACTGGCCCATCAAACACTCCCAGGGCAGGTACAGGTTAGATACAGAGTAAAGCTCCCTCTGCACTGTCCCATCAAACACTCCCAGGGCAGGTACAGGGTTAGATACAGAGTAAAGCTCACTCTACACTGTCCCATCAAACACTCCCAGGGCAGGTACAGGGTTAGATACAGAGTAAAGCTCCCTCGACACTGTCCCATCAAACACTCCCAGGGCAGGTGCAGGGTTAGATCGAGAGTAAAGCTCCCTCTACACTGTCCCATCAAACACTCCCAGGGTCAGGTAGAGGGATAGATCCAGAGTAAAGCTCCCTCTACACTGTCCCATCAAACACTCCCAGGGCAGGTACAGGGTTAGATACAGAGTAAAGCTCCCTCTACACTGTCCCATCAAACACTCCCAGGGCAGGTACAGGGTTAGATACAGAGTAAAGCTCCCTCTACACTGTCCCATCAAACACTCCCAGGGTCAGGTACAGGGTTAGATACAGAGTAAAGCTCCCTCTACACTGTCCCATCAAACACTCCCAGGGTCAGGTACAGGGTTAGATACAGAGTAAAGCTCCCTCTACACTGTCCCATCAAACACTCCCAGGGTCAGGTACAGGGTTCGATACAGAGTAAAGCTCCCTCTGCACTGTCCCATCAAACACTCCCAGGGTCAGGTACAGGGTTAGATACAGAGTAAAGCTCCCTCTACACTGTCCCATCAAACACTCCCAGGGCAGGTACAGGGTTAGATACAGAGTAAAGCTCCCTCTACACTGTCCCATCAAACACTCCCAGGGTCAGGTACAGGGTTAGATACAGAGTAAAGCTCCCTCTACACTGTCCCGTCAAACATTCCCAGGGTCAGGTACAGGGTTAGATACAGAGTAAAGCTCCCTCTACACTGTCCCATCAAACACTCCCAGGGCAGGTACAGGGTTAGATACAGAGTAAAGCTCCCTCTACACTGTCCCATCAAACACTCCCAGGGCAGGTACAGGGTTAGATACAGAGTAAAGCTCCCTCTACACTGTCCCATCAAACACTCCCAGGGTCAGGTACAGGGTTAGATACAGAGTAAAGCTCCCTCTACACTGTCCCATCAAACACTCCCAGGGTCAGGTACAGGGTTAGATACAGAGTAAAGCTCCCTCTACACTGTCCATCAAACACTCCCAGGGTCAGGTACAGGGTTAGATACAGAGTAAAGCTCCCTCTACACTGTCCCATCAAACACTCCCAGGGTCAGGGACAGGGTTAGATACAGAGTAAAGCTCCCTCTGCACTGTCCCATCAAACACTCCCAGGGCAGGTACAGGGTTAGATACAGAGTAAAGCTCCCTCTACACTGTCCCATCAAACACTCCCAGGGCAGGTACAGGGTTAGATACAGAGTAAGGCTCCCTCTACACTGTCCCATCAAACACTCCCAGGGTCAGGTACAGGGTTAGATACAGAGTAAAGCTCCCTCTACACTGTCCCATCAAACACTCCCAGGGTCAGGTACAGGGTTAGATACAGAGTAAAGCTCCCTCTACACTGTCCCGTCAAACACCCCCAGGGTCAGGTACAGGGTTAGATACAGAGTAAAGCTCCCTCTACACTGTCCCATCAAACACCCCCAGGGTCAGGTACAGGGTTAGATACAGAGTAAAGCTCCCTCTACACTGTCCCATCAAACACTCCCAGGGCAGGTACAGGGTTAGATACAGAGTAAAGCTCCCTCTACACTGTCCCATCAAACACTCCCAGGGTCAGGTACAGGGTTAGATACAGAGAGAGTAGATCCTCCCCACTCACCTTTATTACAGATATCACAGGTATGATTGGCCCCCTCGCTGTGCACCTTCATGTGATCGGTGATGTAGGCTGCACTCAGTAACTTCCCACATACGTGACAAGGGACCTTCTCCTCGTGCCGGATCATGTGGGCCCTGAGCCGGTCCTTCGTCGCAAACGCAGCCTCGCAGGTCTGGGGAGAGAATGGAGGGCCAGGGTCAGTGAGTGCAAACCGGGGGCTTCAGGGGCTGGGAGGGGCCCCCCTCCGAACCCCCACCGTCGGAGGGAGCCCCCCCTCCGGACCCCACCGTCGGAGGGACCCCTCCCCGAGCCCCACAATCGACCACTGCTTGTTGTATCAGCCACCTCACCCCACTCTCTCCTCGCTCCCCACTCCAGTGTCAGACTCAGAATCACTGCCCCCCTCTCCTCCCGCCCTCTGAAACTCACAGCAGGCATTCCGAGGACCCTCAAACCTGGTCAGTCGCCTCGCCCCGCCCTCCCTCCGGCCCCCTCCCTTCCCTCTCCTTCCCCATCCTTTCCCTCCCCGCGGCCCCCTCATCCTCCCTCAGCCCACTCCCCTCCCTCCGGCCCTCCTCCCCTCCCTCTTCCCTCGGCCCCTCCTCAGCCCACTCCCCTCCCTCCTCGCCCACTCCCTCTTCCCTCCTCGCCCACTCCCCTCCCCCGGACCCCTCCCTCTCCACCACCCCGTGAACCGTACCTGACACTGAAGGCCTTTCCGTGGAATGAACCTGTCTGACGTGACTGTTCAGGTGGTCAGGTCTGAAAGACAGAGAGGCAGTGATGGTGAGACCATCGAGACTCGGTCACACTGTGGACCGATAATCAATTCTCTCACATGCTCACACTCACTCTCACTGCTGCAAACTCATTTGGGGGGAGGTCCTGGGATGGGGACGGGGGGTTTGAGGGGGGGTCCTGGGATGGGGACGGGGGGTTTGAGGGGGAGGTCCTGGGATGGGGACGGGGGGGTTTGAGGGGGAGGTCCTGGGATGGGGACGGGGGGTTTGGGGGGGGGTCCTGGATGGGGAGAGGGGGTTTGAGGGGGAGGTCCTGGATGGGGACGGGGGGTTTGGGGGGGGGTCCTGGGATGGGGACGGGGGGTTTGGGGGGGGGTCCTGGGATGGGGACGGGGGGTTTGAGGGGGAGGTCCTGGGATGGGGACGGGGGGTCCTGGGATGGGGAGAGGGGTTTGAGGGGGAGGTCCTGGGATGGGGACGGGGGGTTTGAGGGGGGTCCTGGGATGGGGACGGGGGGTTTGAGGGGGGTCTGGGATGGGGACGGGGGGTTTGAGGGGGAGGTCCTGGGATGGGGACGGGGGGTTTGAGGGGGGGGTCCTGGGATGGGGGTAGGAGGGGGGTTTGAGGGGGAGGTCCTGGGATGGGGACGGGGGGTTTGAGGGGGGTCCTGGGATGGGGACGGGGGGTTTGAGGGGGAGGTCCTGGGATGGGGACGGGGGGTTTGAGGGGGAGGTCCTGGGATGGGGACGGGGGGTTTGAGGGGGAGGTCCTGGGATGGGGACGGGGGGTTTGAGGGGGGGGGTCCTGGGATGGGGAGAGGGGGTTTGAGGGGGAGGTCCTGGGATGGGGACGGGGGGTTTGGGGGGAGGTCCTGGGATGGGGACGGGGGGTTTGGGGGGGGGGGGGTCCTGGGATGGGGACGGGGGGTTTGGGGGGTCCTGGGATGGGGACGGGGGGTTTGGGGGGGGGGGGGGGTCCTGGGATGGGGACGGGGGGGTTTGGGGGGGGGTCCTGGGATGGGGACGGGGGGTTTGGGGGGGGGGGGGGGTCCTGGGATGGGGACGGGGGGTTTGGGGGGGGGGGGGGGGTCCTGGGATGGGGACGGGGGGTTTGGGGGGGGGGGGGGGGGGGTCCTGGGATGGGGACGGGGGGGTTTGGGGGGGGGGGGTCCTGGGATGGGGACGGGGGGGTTTGGGGGGGTCCTGGATGGGGACGGGGGTTTGGGGGGGGGGGGGTCCTGGGATGGGGACGGGGGGGGTTTGGGGGGGGGGGGGTCCTGGGATGGGGACGGGGGGTTTGGGGGGTCTGGATGGGGGACGGGGGTTTGAGGGGGGGTCCTGGGATGGGACGGGGGGTTTGGGGGGGGGGGGGGTCCTGGGATGGGACGGGGGGGTTTGGGGGGGGGGGGGTCCTGGGATGGGGACGGGGGGTTTGGGGGGGGGGGGGTCCTGGGATGGGGACGGGGGGTTTGAGGGGGGGGGGGTCCTGGGATGGGGACGGGGGGTTTGTGGGGGGGGGGTCCTGGGATGGGGACGGGGGGTTTGGGGGGGGGGGGTCCTGGGATGGGGACGGGGGGTTTGGGGGGGGGGGGTCCTGGGATGGGGACGGGGGGGTTTGAGGGGGGGGTCCTGGGATGGGGACGGGGGGTTTGAGGGGGAGGTCCTGGGATGGGGACGGGGGGAGGTCCTGGGATGGGACGGGGGGTTTGAGGGGGGTCCTGGGATGGGGACGGGGGGTCTTGGGGGGGGGTCCTGGGATGGGGACGGGGGGGTTTGAGGGGGGTCCTGGGATGGGGACGGGGGGTCTGGGGGTCCTGGGATGGGGACGGGGGGTCTGGGGGGGGGCTCCTGGGATGGGGACGGGGGGTTTGAGGGGGGTCCTGGGATGGGGACAGGGGGTCTGAGGGGGGGGTCCTGGGATGGGACGGGGGGTTTGAGGGGGAGGTCCTGGATGGGACAGGGGGGGGGTCCTGGGGATGGGGACGGGGGGTCTGGGGGGGGTCCTGGGATGGGGACGGGGGGTTTGGGGGGGGGTCCTGGAATGGGGACAGACTCTGTATCGATGGGAGTCCCTCTTTGTACCTGGAGAAACCTTTCCCACAATGGCTGCAGATGTAGGGCTTGTTGACGCCCCCCTCGTGCGACGCGGACGTGGTAACTCATGCGGTCCTTGCGTTTGAAGGCGTTGCTGGCAGACGGGACACTCGAAGGGCTTCTCGTCAGAGTGCGACAGTTTGTGGCGGTTGAGGTGGTAGATGTCACGGAAAGCTTTGCCGCACAGCTCGCAGCTGTGAGTCTTGCGGATCCTCCGGGCCTGGGAGGGGGAGGGGGAGGGGGAGGGGGGAGAGGCTGCTGCCCCCCTGGCAGGGAGAGGGGTTCGGCCGAGCCCAGGGGCCCGGCGCCCCCGCCCACCGCGGCCATGGTCATGCTCAGCAGAGCGATGGGCACCATGGTGGGGGGATTGACGCTGGCGGGGAGGGGGGCCCTGGCTCCCCCCGAGTGGGTGCCCTGGTGTCTCCTCAGGTTGTAGTTGTTCTTGAACTCCTTGGAGCAGAGCAGGCAGATGAAGGGCCCCTTGCTCTTTAGCTTCTTGTCTGCCTCCACGTTGGCCCGGGCCCGGGGGCACGGGCTGGGGGTTCTTGGCCCTCTCCCGGTCTGGGGGCGGGCGCGGCCTCCACGGCCCCAGGGGTCGAAGGCGGACGGGCGGATTCCTGAGCCACGGAGGCCGTGGTGAGCAAGGGCAGGAGGTCGGCCTGAACTCCTGGAGCTTGGTCTGTACCGGCCGTCTGCGGAGAGAGAGAGAGGGGGGGGGGTTAAAGACGGGACATTTAACGGGACACCCGCTGCCCCCCCCCGTCCAGAGACTGAACCCCGCACACATGGCAGGGAGCTGTCATCATCCCCCCGTCCCGCGTAATCGTTCCGCCGTCCCGCGTAATCCCCCCATCCTGCGTAATCCCCCCCGCCGTCCCGCGTAATCCCCCCCGCCGTCCCGCGTAATCCCCCCGCCCGGTCCAGCGTAATGTTCCGCCATCTTGCATAATCCCCCGTCCCGCGTAATCCCCCGCTGTCTGCCATTAACCCCTGCCGACCCCACATAACCCCCACCCCCGGACGGTGTAATCTCCGTCCTGCGTATCCCCCCACCCCCGGGTCCCGTGTAATCCCCCCGTCTGGTGTAATCCTCCCGCCCACTACCCCCCCAGTCCGGCGTAATCCCCCGCCATGCCGTGTAATCCCGCGCCCCCCCGTCTGGCGTAATCCCCCGCCGTCCCGCATAATCCCCCCGTCCTGTGTAATCCTCCCGCGTAATCCCCCCGTCCTGTGTAATCCTCCCCCCCTACCCCGGTCCGCCGTAATCCCCCTCCATCCCGCGTAATCCCCTGTCCTGCGTAACCTCCCGTATAACCCAGTATAGTCCCCCTTTGACCCCCTGCCGTCCCCCTGTTGACCCCCTGCCGTCCCCCTATGTTGATGGACTTCCAAAAGGCGTTTGATAAATTGTCACATAACAGGCTTGTCAGCAAAACTGAAGCCATGGAATAATCGGGGGCAGTGGCAGCGTGGGTAGGGGCAGGAAACAGAGAGTAGTGGTGAATGGTTGTTTTTCGGACTGGAGGGAGGTGTACAGTGATGTTCCCCAGGGGTCGGTGCTGGGACCACTGCTTTTCTTGATATATATTAATGACTTGGACCTGGGTGTACAGGGCACAAATTCAAAATGTGCAGGATGACACAAAACTTGGAAGGGTAGTGAACAGTGAGGAGGATAGTGATAGACGTCAAGAGGATATAGACAGGCTGGTGGAATGGGCGGACACGTGGCAGATGAAATTTAACGCAGAAAAATGCGAGGTGATACATTTCGGTAGAAGAACGAGGAGAGGCAAAATAAACTAGAGGGCACAACTCTAAAAGGGGTACAGGAACAGAGAGACCTGGGGGTGTATGTACACAAATCGTCAAAGGTGGCAGGGCAGGTCGAGAAAATGGTTAAAAAAGCAGACGGGATCCTGGGCTTTATAAACAGATGTGGAGATGCCGGTGATGGACTGGGCTGGACAAATGTAAGGAGTCTGACAACACCAGGTTATAGTCCAACAGTTTATTTGAAAATCACAAGCTTTCGGAGGCTGTTCACCTGACGAAGGAGGAAGCCTCCGAAAGCTTGTGATTTTCAAATAAAACTGTTGGACTATAACCTGGTGTTGTAAGATTCCTTACATTTATAAATAGAGGCACAGAGTACAAAAGCAAGGAAGTCATGATGAACCTTTATAAAAACACTGGTTCGACCACAACTGGAGTATTGTGTCCAGTTCTGGGCACCGCACTTTAGGAAAGATGTGAAGGCCTTAGGGAGGGTGTGGAGGAGGTTTACTGGAATGATTCCAGGGATGAGGGACTTGTTACGTGGATAGACTGGAGAAGCTGGGATTGTTCTCCTTGGAACAGAGACGGTGGTGAGGAGATTTGATCGAGGGGTTCAAAATCATGAAGGGTCCAGACAAAGTAGATAGAGAGAAACTCTTCCCATTGGTGGAAGGGTCAAGAGCCAGAGGGCACGGATTTAAGGTGATTGGCAAAAGAACCAAAGGTAACATGAGGAAATACTTTTTCACACAGCGAGTGGTTCGGATCTGGAATGCACTGCCCGAGGGGGTGGTGGAGGCAGATTCAACCATGGCCTTCAAAAGGGAACTGGATAAGTACTTGAAAGGAAAAAATTTGCAGGGCTACGGGGATAGGGCGGGGAGTGGGACTGGCTGGATTGCTCTTATAAAGAGCCAGCACGGACTCGATTGGGCAGAATGGCCTCCTTGTGCGCTGTGACCATTTTATGATATTCCCCCAGCGTCCCGTATACCCCATATAATCCACTCTTGGAGCACTGTGACCAGTAACATTTCCCATTTTATAAAAAAGGATATAGAGGCACTGCAGAAGGTGCAAAAAAGATTCACAAGGTTGATACCAGAAGTGAGAGGTCTTATCTAACAGGAAAGACTGAACAGACTGGGGCTCTTTTCTCCAGGAAAGAGAAGGCTGAGGGTGACCTGATCGAGGTCTTTAAGATTATGAAAGGGTTTCGATAGGGTAGACGTAGAGAAGGTGTTTCCACTTGTGGGGGGAGACCAGAACTAGGGGGGGGCCATAAATATAAGATAGTCAGTAATAAATCCAATCGGGAATTCAGGAGAAACTTCTTCACCCAGAGAGTGGTGAGAACGTGGAACTCACTCCCACATGTTCTCCTTATCAAAGGAAGGATACACTTGCCTTAGAGGCGGTGCAATGAAGGTTCACTAGATTGATTCCTGGGATGACAGGGTTGTCCTTTGAGGAGAGATTGAGTAAACATAGAAACATCGAAAATAGGAGCAAGAGTAGGCCGTTCGGCCCTTCGAGCCTGCTCCCCCATTCAAAATGATCATGGCCGATCGTCTAACTCAGTCCCCTGTTCCTGCTTTTCCCCCATATCACTTTAGCATTAAGAAATATATCGATCTTCTTCTTGAATACATCTAATGACTCGCCTCCACTGCCTTCTGTGGTAGAGAATTCCACAGGTTCACCACCCTCTGAGTGAAGACATTTCTCCTCATCTCGGTTCTAAATGGCAAAACCCGTATCCTGAGACTGTGACCCCTCGTTCTGGACCCCCATCAGGAACATCCTCCCTGCATCTAGTCTGTCTAGTCCTGTTAGAATTTTCTATGTTTCGATGAGATCACCTCTCATTCTTCTAAACTCCAGTGAATATTGGCCTAGTCGACCCAATCTCTCCTCATACGTCAGTCCTGCCATCCCAGGAATCAGTCTGGTGAACCTTTGTTGCACTCCTCCATGGCAAGGACATCCTTCCTCAGATAAGGAGACCAAAACTGCACACAATGCTCCAGATGTGGTCTCACCAAGGCCCTGTATAACTGCAGTAAGACATCCCTGCTCCTGTACTCAAATCCTCTTGCAATGAAGGCCAACATACCATTCGCCTTCCTAACTGCTTGCTGCACCTGAATGCTCACTTTCAGCGACTGGTGTACAAGGACACCCAGGTCTCGTTGCACCTCCCCTTTTCCCAATCGATCACCATTCAGATAATAATCTGCCTTTCTGTTTTTACAACCAAAGTGGATAACCTCACATTTATCCACATTATACTGCATCTGCCATGTTCTTGCCCACTCACCCAACTTGTCTAAATCACATTGGAGCCTCTTTGCATCCTCCTCACAGCTCACATTCCACCCCCCAGCTTTGTGTCGTCTGCAAACTTGGAAATGTTACATTTAGTTCCCTCATCCAAATCATTGATATATATTGTGAATAGCTGGGGCCCAAGCACTGATCCCTGTGGTACCCCACTAGTCACTGCCTGCCACCCGGAAAAAGACCCGTTTATTCCTACTCTCTGTTTCCTGTCTGTCGACCAATTCTCAATCCATGCCAGTATATTTCCCCCCAATCCCATGTGCTTTAATTTTGCACACTAACCTCTTGTGTGGGACCTTATCAAAAGCCTTCTGAAAATCCAAATACACCACATCCAATGGTTCTCCCCTATCTATTCTACTAGTTACATCCTCAAAAAACTCCAGTAGATTTGTTAAACATGATTTCCCTTTCATA
>NW_027138984.1:0-28256 GCF_035084215.1 Heptranchias perlo | reverse complement strand
TTGTTTCTCTCTCTCTTGTTTCTCTCTCTCTCTGTTTCTCTCTCTCTGTTTCTCTCTCTCTCTGTTTCTCTCTCTCTCTCTGTTTCTCTCTCTCTGTTTCTCTCTCTCTCTGTTTCTCTCTCTCTCTGTTCTCTCTCTCTGTTTCTCTCTCTCTGTTCTTCTCTCTCTCTCTGTTTCTCTCTCTCTCTCTCTCTCTGTGTTCTCTCTCTCTGTTTCTCTCTCTCTCTGTTTCTCTCTCTCTCTGTTTCTCTCTCTCTGTTTCTCTCTCTCTGTTTCTCTCTCTCTCTGTTTCTCTCTCTCTCTCTGTTTCTCTCTCTCTGTTTCTCTCTCTCTCTGTTTCTCTCTCTCTCTGTTTCTCTCTCTCTCTCTGTCTCTCTCTCTGTTTCTCTCTCTCTCTCTGTCTCTCTCTCTCTCTTTTCTCTCTCTCTCTGTTTCTTTCTCTCTCTCTGTTTTTCTCTCACCCGCGGCCTCAGTCCCGCCGCTCTCTCTTTCTCTCTCCCCCGCTCCGGGGCCTCGATTCTTTCCTCGATCCTCTCCCCGCTCCGGGGCCTCGATCTTTCTCGATCCTCGATCTCTCCCCGCTCCGGGCCTCGATTCTTTCCTCGATCCTCTCCCCGCTCCGGGGCCTCGATTCTTTCCTCGATCCGCGGCCTCGATTTTCTCGCCGATTTCTCTTCAGACGCTTCACAAAATGGCGCCGCAGCAACCGCCGGAAGAGCCCGCCCCCACCGGAAGTCCCTCACTGACCAATGGGAGCTCTCCCCGCCCTGTCAATCACAATCCCTCACTGACCAATGGGAGCTCTCCCCGCCCTGTCAATCACAGTCCCTCACTGACCAATGGGAGCTCTCCCCGCCCTGTCAATCACAGTCCCTCACTGACCAATGGGAGCTCTCCCCGCCCTGTCAATCACAGTCCCTCACTGACCAATGGGAGCTCTCCCCGCCCTGTCAATCACAGTCCCTCACTGACCAATGGGAGCTCTCCCCGCCCTGTCAATCACAGTCCCTCACTGACCAATGGGAGCTCTCCCCGCCCTGTCAATCACGGTCCCTCACTGACCAATGGGAGCTCCTGGAGTGTGGAGTTTCCCAGTCTCTGTTCAGGAACTTGCCGCTCTGAACCTGTCAATTACCAGATCCAGCCAATCGGTGAGCAGGCCCCGGTCAGCGGGGGCGGGACTTTCCTAATCAGTAGCCAATTAGTGTGGGAGGAATCCTTGTGGCTCAGTTGAAAGGTCGAGATTGCATTTTTTTGTGGTCATGGTGTTGGGGGACTGCATCATGGGATGGTGTGGTCCTCTCCCTCTCGCAACCTATCTCTCTCTCTCCATATCCTCCCGCTCCCCATATCCCCCTCCCCGTATCCTGCTCCCCATATCCTCCCGCTCCCCCGTATCCCCCTCCCCGTATCCTGCTCCCCATATCCTCCCGCTCCCCGTATCCCCCTCCCCGTATCCTGCTCCCCATATCCTCCCGCTCCCCGTATCCCCCTCCCTGTATCCTGCTCCCCATATCCTCCCGCTCCCCGTATCCTCCCGCTCCCCATATCCCCCTCCCCGTATCCTGCTCCCCATATCCTCCCGCTCCTCGTATCCTCCCGCTCCTCATATCCCCCTCCCCGTATCCTGCTCCCCATATCCTCCCTCCCGCTCCCCATATCCCCCTCCCCGTATCCTGCTCCCCATATCCTCCCGCTCCTCGTATCCTCCCGCTCCTCATATCCCCCTCCCCGTATCCTGCTCCCCATATCCTCCCGCTCCCCATATCCCCCTCCCCGTATCCTGCTCCCCATATCCTCCCACTCCTCGTATCCTCCCGCTCCCCATATCCCCCTCCCCGTATCCTGCTCCCCATATCCTCCCACTCCTCGTATCCTCCCGCTCCCCATATCCCCCTCCCCGTATCCTGCTCCCCATATCCTCCCGCTCCCCGTATCCCCCTCCCTGTATCCTGCTCCCCATATCCTCCCGCTCCCCGTATCCTCCCGCTCCCCATATCCCCCTCCCCGTATCCTGCTCCCCATATCCTCCCGCTCCTCGTATCCTCGCGCTCCCCATATCCCCCTCCCCGTATCCTGCTCCCCATATCCTCCCGCTCCTCGTATCCTCCCGCTCCTCATATCCCCCTCCCCGTATCCTGCTCCCCATATCCTCCCGCTCCCCATATCCCCCTCCCTGTATCCTGCTCCCCATATCCTTTCGCTCCCCGTATCCTCCCGCTCCCTGTATCCTCCCGCTCCCCATATCCCCCTCCCCGTATCCTGCTCTCCATATCCTCCCGCTTCCCGTACCCTCCCGCTCCCCATATCCCCCTCCCTGTATCCTGCTCCCCATATCCTCCCGCTCCCCGTATCCTCCCGCTCCCCATATCCCCCTCCCCGTATCCTGCTCCCCATATCCTCCCGCTCCCCGCATCCTCCCGCTCCCCATATCCCCCCTCCCTGTATCCTGCTCCCCATATCCTCCCCGTATCCTCCCCATATCCTGCTTATCACCATATTCTCCCCTCCCCTTATTCTCCCCAGATCCACTCACTCGTCCTATCCTCCACCTCCCCATATCAACCCACTCCCCATATCCTCCCCTCCCTGTATCCTCCCTGTATCCTCCCCATTACCACCCCATCCCACATTCTCCTGCTCCCAGTATCCTCCCCCTTCCCATATCCTCCCTGGATCCGCCCATCCCCATATCCTCCCCCTCCGTAAATCTTGTCCCTCCCCGTATCATCCTCAGCACCATAATCCTCCTTCAAGTATCCTCCCCTCCCTGTATCCTCCCCCTTCCCCTATCCTCCTGCTCCCTGTATCCTCCTCCCTGTACCTTCCCCTCTCCATATCCTTCCCTCCCCTTATCCCCCTCCCCGTATCCTCCCCATATCCTGCTTATCACCATATCCTCCCCTCCCCTTATTCGCCCCATATCCACCCACTCCTCCTATCCTCCACCTCCCCATATCATCCCGCTCCCCGTATCTTCCCCCTCCCCGTATCCTCCCCGTATCCATGCCTCCCCATATCCTCCCCCTCCTCATATTCTCCCCGTATCCACCTACTCCATCTATCCTCCACCTCCCCATATCAACCCACTCCCCATATCCTCCCCTCCCGGTATCCTCCCCGTATCCTCCCCATTTCCACCCCTTCCCATATCCTCCTGCTCCCAGTGTCTTCCTCCCAGTATCCTCCCCCTTCCCAGATCCTCCCTGGATCTGCCCATCCCCATATCCTCCCCCTCCGTAAATCCTGTCCCTCCCCGTATCCTCCTCAGCCCCATAATCCTCCTTCAAGTATCCTCCCCTCCCTGTAACCTCCCCCTTCCCCTATCCTCCTGCTCCCTGTATCCTCCTCCCTGTACCTTCCCCTCTCCATATCCTTCCCTCCCCATATCCTCCTCTCTGTATCTTCCCCTCCCCATATCTTCCCCTCTCCATATCCTCACTCTCCCCATAACCTTCTCTCTGCATTCTCCCCTCACCATATCCACCTCCACCCCCCATCCTCCCCCTCCCCGTATCCCCCCTTCCCCATATCCTCCCCCTCTTTTTATCCTCCCCTCCTCATATCCTCTTCCTGTATCCTCCCCCTCCCTATATCCTCTCCATATCCTCCCCCTCCCCATATCCTCCTCCCATATCCTCCCCTTCCCTCCCCCTCCCCTTTTCCTCCCCTTCCCATAACCTTCTCCCTATATCTCTTCCCTGTATCCTCCCCGCCTTGTAACCCCTCCATGTAACCTCTCCACTCTCCTTTCTCCATATTTCTTCTCAGTATCCTCTCCCCTATAAGACTATAAGAGATAAGAGCAGGTGTAGGCTATTCGGCCCCTCGAGCCTGCTCCGCCATTCAATGAGATCATGGCTGATCTGATTTTTACCTCAACTCCACTTTCCCACCCTTTCCAAAGATTCACGACCCTCTGGGAGAAGAAATTCCTCCTCATTTCCATCTTAAACGGGCGACCCCTTATTCTGAGACTATGCCCCCTAGTTTTAGATTCCCCCATGAGGGGTGACATCCTCTCAGCATCTACCCTATCGAGTCCCCTCAGAATCTTGTTTGTTTCAATAAGATCTCCTCTCATTCTTCTAAACTCCAATGAGTAGAGACCCAACCTGTTCAATCTTTCCTCATAAGACAACCCATCCATACCCGGAATCAACCGAGTGAACCTTCTCTGAACTGCCTCCAATGTATGTCCTTCCTTAAATAAGGGCACCAGAACTGTCCGCGGTAATCCAGGTGTGGTCTCACCAGCACCCTGTACAGTTGTAGCATGACTTCCCTGCTTTTATACTCCATCCCCCTAGAAATAAAGGCCAATATTCCGTTTGCCTTCCGGATTACCTGCTGCACCTGTATGTTGACTTTTTGTGTTTCATGTACGAGGACACCCAGATCCCTCTGTACCGCAGCATTTTGTAATATTTCTCCATTCAAATAATATTTTGCTTTTTTATTTTTCCTCCCAAAGTGGATGACTTCACATTTTCCCACATTATATTCCATCTGCCAAATTTTTGCCCATTCGCTTAACCTGTCAATATCCCTTTGCAGACACTTTGTGTCCTCATCACAACTTGCTTTTCCACCTATCTTTGTATCATCAGCAAATTTGGCCACAATACACTCTGTTCCTTCATCCAAGTCATTGATATATATTGTAAATAGTTGAGGCCCCAGCATTGATCCCTGCGGCCCCCCACTAGTTACAGATTGCCATTTTGAAAATGACCCTTTTATCCCGACTCTTTGTTTTCTGTTAGTTAGCCAATCCTCTATCCATGCCAGTATATTACCCCCTTCACCATGAGCTCTTATCTTGTGCAGTAATCTTTTATGTGGCACCTTATCGAATGCCTTTTGGAAATCCAAATATACGGCATCCATTGGTTCCCCTTTATCCACCCTGCCCGTTACTTCCTCAAAGAACTCCAATAAATTTGTCAGACATGATTTCCCCTTCATAAAACCATGTTGACTCTCCTTGATTGTATTATGAGTCTCCAAATGTCCTGCTACTACTTCCTTAATAATGGATTCTAGCATTTTCCCAATGACAAGTGTTAGGCTAACTGGTCTATAGTTACCTGCTTTCTGTCTCACTCCCTTCTTGAATAGGGGTGTTACGTTTGCGGTTTTCCAATCCGCTGGGACCGTTCCAGAATCTAGTGAATTCTGGAAGATTACAACCAATGCATCCACTATCTCTGCAGCCACTTCCTTTAAGACCCTTGGATGCAAACCATCAGGTCCAGGGGACTTGTCAGCCTTTAGACCCATTAGTTTACCCAGTACTTTTTCTCTAGTGATAATGATTGTTTTTAGTTCCTCCCTCCCCTTTGCCCCTTGATTTTCTACTATTATTGGTATGTTATTACCAATATCCCCATATCGCCCTGTATACTCTCCTCTCCTCATATCCTCTCCCTTCCCAGTATCTCCACCTTTCTCCATATCCTCTCCAGCCCACCTTGTAACCCCTCTCTGTATCCTCTCCCCTCCCTGTATCCTTTCCCCATCCCATATCATCCCCCTCCCCTTTCTGTATTGTCCTCCTCCCCATATCCTCCCCCTCCAGGTATACTTTCCCCTCCCATATCGTGTGGGAAACGATATTTCGGTGAGAGGGTAATCAATCTGTGTAACACAGGGAGATGGTAGAAGCAGGATGTATTGATCCATTCAAATGTAAGTTTGATAGATTCCTTTCAGAAAGTAATAATTTGAGACACAGTCCAAGAGTAATTTGAGACATGATCTGTGGTGAGTGTGACAGGCTCGGGAGGAACAGATGACTTTGGACCAATGGTTCCCAAGCTCTCCCCCACTGGGGACTTTCCTCGCCTCATGTCTGGGTCTGTTGGAGGCTCATTGACAGAGATTGATTACTACGATTAGTTACCGACTCCGCCCCTCCCCCCGGGCCCCCCGACTCCGCCCCGGGCCCCCCGACTCCGCCCCTCTCCCCGGGCCCCCCGACTCCGCCCCTCTCCCCGGGCCCCCTGACTCCGCCCCTCTCCCTGGGGGCCCCCCGACTCCGCCCCTCTCCCCGGGCCCCCCGACTCCGCCCCTCTCCCCGGGCCCCCCGACTCCGCCCCTCTCCCCGGGGGCCCCCCGACTCCGCCCCTCTCCCCGGGCCCCCGACTCCGCCCCTCTCCCCGGGCCCCCCGACTCCGCCCCTCTCCCCGGGCCCCCCGATTCCGCCCCTCTCCCCGGGCCCCCTGACTCCGCCCCTCTCCCCGGGCCCCCCGACTCCGCCCCTCTCCCCGGGGCCCCCTGACTCCGCCCCTCTCCTCGGGGGCCCCCCGACTCCGCCCCTCTCCCCGGGGCCCCCTGACTCCGCCCCTCTCCTCGGGGGCCCCCCGACTCCGCCCCTCTCCCCGGGGCCCCCTGACTCCGCCCCTCTCCTCGGGGGCCCCCCGACTCCGCCCCTCTCCCCGGGCCCCCGTCTGAACCAGTACATTCACAACCTTGGCCTCCTATTTGACCCTGAGATCAGCTTCTGACCTCATATCCCCTCCATCACCAAGACCACCCACTTCCACCTCTGTAACATCGCCCGTCTCCGCCCCTGCCTCAGCTCATCTGCTGCTGAAACCCTCACCCGTGCCTTTGTTACCTCCAGACTCGACTATTCCAATGCTCTCCTCTTCCACCTTCTATAAACTTGAGCTCATCCAAAACTCTGGCCCCGTATCCTAACTTGCATCAAGTCCCGTTCACCCATCACCTACTGATCTACACTGGCTCCCGGTCCGGGAACACCTCGATTATAAAATCCTCATCCTCCTGTTCAAACCCCTCCATGACCCTCGCCCCCTCCCAATCTCTGTAACCTCCTCCAGCCTCTACGACCCTCCGAGATCTCTTCATTCCTCCAATTCTGGGCTCTTGCACATTCCCCATTCCCATCGCTCCACCATTGGCGGCCGTGCCTTCAGCTGCCTGGGCCCTAAGCTCTGGAATTCCCTCCCTAAACCTCTCCCCCTCTCTCTCCTCCTTTAAGATGCTCCTTAAAACCTCTCTCTTTGATGAAGTTTTTGGTCACCTGTCCTAATATCTCCTGATGTTGCTTGGTGTTAAATTTTGTTCAATAATCGCTCCTGTGAAGCGCCTTGGGACATTTTACTACATCAAAGGCGCGATATAAACTCACGTTGTTGTTGTATTATTGTTGTACCATGCAAAGTACCGGGACAGCAGAAGGTGAACTAGATGTACCTTGGTCCTTTTACATCTAGCAATTCCTGTCTTCAACCCCTCTCGATGTGATCCCCAAATTCCAAGTTGTTTTCTGAACGGCATTTCCCTCAGCTGTGGGGACTATGCCCCAGATATCGCCAGCTAGAACCGTGAAATTCGAAACGGCTGGGAACTGGGAATGACCATTGAGGAGACAAGCCCAGAGATCAGCAGGAGAGATAAGCTCATGATTCCCTCGGTGACAACAGAATTACATAGAATTTATAGCACAGCAACAGGTCATTCGGCCCAACGGGTCTATCCCGGTGTTTATGCTCCACACGAGCCTCCTCCCTCCCTACTTCATCTCACCCTATCAGCAAATCCTTCTACTCCTTTCTCCCTCATGTGTTTATCCAGCTTCCCCTTAAATGTATCTACACTGTTCACCTCGACTACTCCTTGTGGGAGTGAGTTCCACATTCTCACCACTCTCTGGGGAAAGAAGTTTCTCCTGAATTCCCGATTGGATTTATTAGTGACTATCTTATATTTATGACCCCTAGTTCTGGTCTCCCCCTATCGAACCCTTTCATAATCTTAAACCCCTCTATCAGGTCACCCTCAGTCTTCTCTTTCCTCGAGTCCCAACCTGTTCAATCTTTTCTGAGAGGTGCCATTACACAACTGGGTATATTCTACAGGCCACCAACTAGTGGGAAGGATATAGAGGAGCACATGTGCAGGAAATTACAGAGATGTGCAAAAACCATAGAGTAGTGATAATGGGGGACTTCAACTACCCTAATATAGACTGGGATAATGATACTATAAGGGGCAAAGAGGGGGAGGAATTTTTAAAATGTGTTCAGGATAACTTTCTTGACCAGTACGTTTCAGCCCAACGAGGAAGGAGGCATTGCTGGACTTGGTTCTCGGGAATGAGGCGGGCCAAGTGGAGCAAGTGTCAGTGGGGGAGCATTTAGGGAACAGTGATCATAGTATTATAAGGTTTAGATTAGTTATGGAAAAGGACACGGACCACTCTAAAGTAAAAATACTCAATTGGAGGAGGGCCAGTTTCAGTGGGATGAGAACAGATCTGGCCCGGGTAAATTGGAATCGAAGATTGGCAGGCAAAACTGTAATTGAACAGTGGGCGGCCTTTAAGGAGGAGATGGTTCGGGGACAGTCTAGGCACATTCCCACGAGGGGGAAAGGAGGGTAACTAAAGCCAGAGCTCCCTGGATGATAAAAGAGATAGAGAGTAAGATGAAACGGAAAAAAGGGGCGTATGACAGATGACAAGTGAGAACCAGGCAGAATATAGAAAGTTCAGAGGGGAAGTGAAAAAGGAAATAAGAGGGGCAAAGAGAGAATATGAGAATAGACTGGCGACCAACATAAAAAGGGAATCCAAAAGTCTTCTACAGGCTGTAAACAGTAAACGGGTAGTGAGAGGAGGGGTGGGGCCGATTAGGGACCATAAAGGAGATCTACTCATGGAGGCAGAGGGCATGGCCGAGGTACTAAATGAGGACTTTACCGAGGCAGAAGATGCTGCCAGAGTCTCAGAATAGGAAGATATAGTTGAGATACTGAATGGGCTAAAAATTGATAAAGCGGAGGTACTTGAAAGGCTAGCTGTACTTAAAGTAGATAAATCACCCGGTCCGGATGGGATGCATCCTAGGTTGCTGAGGGAAGTAAGGGTGGAAATTGCGGAGGTACTGGCCATAATCGTCCAAACATCTGTAGATACGGGGGTGGTGCCAGAGGACTGGAGAATTGCAAATGTTACACCCTTGTTCAAAAAAGGGTGTAAGGATAAACCCAGCAACTATAGGCCAGTCAGTTTAACCTCAGTGGTGGGGAAACTTCTAGAAACGATAATCCGGGACAGAATTAACAGTCACTTGGACGAGTGTGGATTGATCAGGGAAAGCCAGCACGGGTTTGTTAAAGGCAAATTGTGTTTAACTAACCTGATAGAGTTTTTTGATGAGGTAACAGAGAGGGTCGATGAGGGCAGTGCGGTGGATGTGGTGTATATGGACTTTCAAAAGGCGTTTGATAAAGTGCCGCACGGTAGGCTTATCAAGATTGAGGCCCACGGAATAAAGGGGGCAGTGTCAACATTGATACAGAATTGTCTAAGGGACAGGAAACAGAGAGTAGTGGTGAACGGTTGTTTTTCAGACTGGAGGGAGGTGTACAGTGGTGTTCCCCAGGGGTCGGTGCTGGGACCACTGCTTTTCTTGATATATATTAATGACTTGGACTTGGGTGTACAGGGCACAATTTCCAAATCTGCAGATGACACAAAACTCGGAAGGGTAGTGAACAGTGAGGAGGATAGTGATAGACTTCAAGAGGATATAGACAGGCTGATGGAATGGGCGGACACGTGGCAGATGGAATTTAATGCAGAAAAATGCGAAGTGATACATTTCGGTAGGAAGAACGAGGAGAGGCAATATAAACTAGAGGGCTCAATTCTAAAAGGGGTACAGGAACAGAGAGATCTGGGGGTGTATGTGCACAAATCATTGAAGGTGGCAGGGCAGGTTGAGAAAGTGGTTAAAAAAGCATACGGCATCCTGGGCTTTATAAATAGAGGCAGAGTACAAAAGCAAGGAAGTGATGATGAACCTTTATAAAACACTGGTTCGACCACAACTGGAGTATTGTGTCCAGTTCTGGGCACCGCACTTTAGGAAAGATGTGAAGGCCTTAGAGAGGGTGCGGAGGAGATTAACCAGAATGGTTCCAGGGATGAGGGACTTTAGTTACGTGGATAGACTGGAGAAGCTGGGGTTGTTCTCCTTGCGAGGAGATTTGATCGAGGTGTTCAAAATCATGAAGGGTCTAAACAGAGTAGACGGAGAGAAACTGCTCCCATTGGCGGTGGGGTCAGGGACCAGAGGACACAGATTTAAGGTGATTGGCTAAAGAACCAAAGATGACATGAGGAGAAACTTTTTTACATCCTTTCCTTCGAAAGGCAGGCAGATTCACACGTCAATCAGACAAGGCTGAATGCCACTCCACAAATGAGTTTATTTCTGCAGACGTTGAGTGAACAGACGGAGAGACAGGTGGGAGAAGGTCTCATCACATTCCAAATGATTCAGTTTCACTGGGTTGAAGGAGAATAAAAGAACAATAAACATATCACACTGACCCCCTGAGTGGACAGTCCTGTCTCCGAATCGGTCTGGGGTCTGGGGCTGGGGCCGGGGCGTCTGGGGGCCGGGGCGTCTGGGGCTGGGGCCGGGGCGTCTGGGGGCCGAGGTGTCTGGGGGCTGGGACGTCTGGGGTCTGGGACCGGGGCGTCTGGGGCTGGGGCCGGGGCGTCTGGGGGCCGAGGTGTCTGGGGGCTGGGACGTCTGGGGGCTGGGACCGGGGCGTCTGGGGGCTGGGGCCGGGGCGTCTGGGGGCCGGGGCGTCTGGGGGCCGGGGCGTCTGGGGGCTGGAGCCGGGGCATCTGGGGGCTGGAGCCGGGGCGTCTGGGGCTGGGGCCGGGGCGTCTGGGGGCTGGGGCCGGGGCGTCTGGGGGCCGGGGCGTCTGGGGCTGGGGCCGGGGCATCTGGGGGCTGGGGCCGGGGCGTCTGGGGGTTCAGGCCGGGGCGTCTGGGGGCCGGGGCGTCTGGGGGCCGGGGCACCCCCCTCTAAGGCAAGTATATCCTTCGTTTGATAAGGAGACTAAAACTGTCCACAGTGCTCCAGGTGAGGTCTCACCAAAGCTCAGTACAATTGCAGCAAGACTTCCTCACTCTTGTACTCCAACCCCTTGCAATAAAGGCCAACATTTGAGCTGAGCCTGGTCCCTGTCCTCATCCCAACGTCCAAACGTGGTTTTCCATCGGGGTCACTGGACGGTGATCAGGCACAGGAAGTCCTGGGGCTGGTTTAACTCCCCCTCCCTAACTCAGGGTCACAGAGGGCAACCACAGACCCAGGGTCTCCCAGTCCCAGCGAATTCGGCACAGGCCGGAGATGGAGCCTGGGGCTCGCTTGCACTGTGTGAGGGGGAATCAGGAGGGGCACTGACGGAACAGGCCATTGAGAGTAGGCGGCCATCTTGTGCATGGGTCACGCCCTCGAGGAGAGGATTGTGGGTGGACGTCTCCATGCGGTCATCTCACCAGATGGCCGCCCGACACCGGTGATTGTGGCGAGTGAGAGACGCGATTGGCTGTCGTCGAGAGGTGGAACAAAAAGGAAGCCGTCCCGAACTAGGCCGCAGCCTCCACCCCCGACCCTTCTGTCTGATCGGCTGTGGCGGGCCTCACCCCCGGAGGGAGTCACATGTAGTGGGCGATGTGGGCGTTGGAGGGGGGCGGAGCTGTCGCCCTCAGGCTCGATTGGCTGCCGAAGCTGCTGCCGTAACTATAGAAACTGGGCAGGGGGGGCCGGCTGAGATACCGGGGTGTCCGTCTGCGGGCCTGAGGGTTGAAGGGGTCCTCTTCATCGAGGTCATCAAACGAGGGCACTCTGCGAGGGGCACAAGGGAAAGGAATGGTGGGAGGTCAGAGGCATGAGGTGAGGTCAGTGGGGATACAACACAAACACAACTCCGACCCCTCACCTCCGACCCCTCACTCCCGCACCGCTCCCCTCCACTCCCCTCACTGCCCCTCCACTCATCACCCCTCCACTCCCCTCACTGCCCCTCCACTCATCGCCCCTCATCACCCCTCCTCTCCACTCCCCTCACCTCCACTCATCACCCCTCCTCTCCACTCCCCTCACCTCTGCACCGCTCCCCTTCGCTCTCCTCATCACCACTCAACTCCCCTCCCCTCATCACATCTCCCCTCCACTCCCCTCATCACCACTCCCCACTCCCCTCACCTCATCACCCCTCCCCTCATCACCCCTCCTCTCCACTCCCCTCCCCTCCGACCGCTCCCCTTCGCTCTCCTCATCACCACTCAACTCCCCTCCCCTCATCACACCTCCCCTCCACTCCCCTTCACTCCCCTCATCACCACTCCCCACTCCCCTCACCTACACTCATCACCCCTCAACTCCACTCCCCTCACCTCCACTCCCCATACCTCCACTTCCCTTCACTCCCCTCATCACTACTCCCCACCCCTCTTACCTCCCGTCACCTCTCCCACCCCTCCATTCCCCCTCCCCTCTGCTTCCCTCCCCTCCGTACCCCTGCCCATGCTCCCACCTCCCCTCCCCTCCCACATCCCCTCCGATCACCTCACTTCCCCTTCCCTCCGTGGCTCTCCCCTCCCCCACACTCCTCCGCCCCTCCCCTCGCCCTTTCTTACCCTCCTCTCACTTGCCCTCGGGGAACCGAGACGTGTCAGTGAATGGCCAAGACTGACCTGCTGTTCTCCAGCTGTTTCCAGATGTGGGGCAGGGTGCAGACGACCGAGCAGAAGGAGATGATGGTGAGGAAGGAGAAGAGCCCGAGGAAGAGGGTCCCTTCGATCACATCGTAGCAGAGACCCCTCAACACATCGAGGTAATGCTGCAGACAACGGGAGGAAAGAGGGGACAAGGTAATTCAGGGCAACTCCATCTTATCGTACCGCTCAACCCACCTCCACCCTCAATCCCTCAATCCCACCTCCTCCCCGTATCCCTCAATCCCACCTCCTCCCCGTATCCCCCAATCCCACCTCCTCCCCGTATCCCTCAATCCCACCTCCTCCCCGTATCCCCCAATCCCACCTCCTCCCCGTATCCCTCAATCCCACCTCCTCCCCGTATCCCCCAATCCCACCTCCTCCCCGTATCCCTCAATCCCACCTCCTCCCCGTATCCCCCAATCCCACCTCCTCCCCGTATCCCTCAATCCCACCTCCTCCCCGTATCCCCCAATCCCACCTCCTCCCCGTATCCCTCAATCCCACCTCCTCCCCGTATCCCCCAATCCCACCTCCTCCCCGTATCCCTCAATCCCACCTCCTCCCCGTATCCCTCAATCCCACCTCCTCCCCGTATCCCTCAATCCCACCTCCTCCCCGTATCCCTCAATCCCACCTCCTCCCCGTATCCCCCAATCCCACCTCCTCCCCGTATCCCTCAATCCCACCTCCTCCCCGTATCCCCCAATCCCACCTCCTCCCCGTATCCCTCAATCCCTCAATCCCACCTCCTCCCCGTATCCCTCAATCCCTCAATCCCACCTCCTCCCCGTATCCCCCAATCCCACCTCCTCCCCGTATCCCTCAATCCCTCAATACCACCTCCTCCCCGTATCCCTCAATCCCACCTCCTCCCCGTATCCCTCAATCCCACCTCCTCCCCGTATCCCCCAATCCCACCTCCTCCCCGTATCCCTCAATCCCACCTCCTCCCCGTATCCCTCAATCCCACCTCCTCCCCGTAACCCTCAATCCCACCTCCTCCCCGTATCCCTCAATCCCACCGACCCACCTCCTCCCCGTATCCCTCAATCCCACCTCCTCCCCGTATCCCTCAATCCCACCTCCTCCCCGTATCCCTCAATCCCACCGACCCACCTCCTCCCCGTATCCCTCAATCCCACCTCCGCCCCGTATCCCTCAATCCCACCTCCTCCCCGTATCCCTCAATCCCACCGACCCACCTCCTCCCCGTATCCCTCAATCCCACCTCCTCCCCGTATCCCTCAATCCCACCTCCTCCCCGTATCCCTCAATCCCACCGACCCACCTCCTCCCCGTATCCCTCAATCCCACCTCCTCCCCGTATCCCTCAATCCCACCTCCTCCCATATCCCTCAATCCCACCTCCTCCCCGTATCCCTCAATCCCACCTCCTCCCCGTATCCCTCAATCCCTCAATCCCACCTCCGCCCCGTATCCCTCAATCCCACCTCCTCCCCGTATCCCTCAATCCCACCGACCCACCTCCTCCCCGTATCCCTCAATCCTACCTCCTCCCCGTATCCCTCAATCCCACCTCCTCACCGTATCCCTCAATCCCACTGACCCACCACCGCCCTCAATCCCTCAATCCCACCTCCTCCCCGTTTCCCTCAATCCCACCTCCTCCTCGTATCCCTCAATCCCACCTCCGCCCCGTATCCCTCAATCCCACCTCCTCCCCGTATCCCTCAATCCCTCAAACCCCACCGCCTCCCCGTATCCCTCAATCCCACCAACCCACTTCCTCCCCGTATCCCTCAATCCCACCTCCTCCCCGTATCCCTCAATCCCACCTCCTCCCCGTATCCCTCAATCCCACTGACCCACCACCGCCCTCAATCCCTCAATCCCACCTCCTCCCCGTATCCCTCAATCCCACCTCCTCCTCGTATCCCTCAATCCCACCTCCTCCCCGTATCCCTCAATCCCACCTCCTCCCCGTATCCCTCAATCCCACTGACCCACCACCGCCCTCAATCCCTCAATCCCACCTCCGCCCCGTATCCCTCAATCCCACCTCCTCCCCGTATCCCTCAATCCCTCAATACCACCTCCTCCCCGTATCCCTCAATCCCACCAACCCACTTCCTCCCCGTATCCCTCAATCTCACCTCCTCCCCGTATCCCTCAATCCCACCGACCCACCTCCGGCCTCAATCCTCAATCCCACCCCTCCTCCCTGTATCCCTCAATCCCACCTCCTCCCCGTATCCCTCAATCCCTCAATCCCACATCCACCCCGTATCCCTCAATCCCACCTCCTCCCCGTATCCCTCAATCCCACCGACACACCTCCTCCCCGTATCCCTCAATCCCACCGACCCACCTCCTCCCCGTATCCCTCAATCCCACCTCCTCCCCGTATCCCTCAATCCCACCTCCTCCCCGTATCCCTCAATCCCACTGACCCACCACCGCCCTCAATCCCTCAATCCCACCTCCTCCCCGTATCCCTCAATCCCACCTCCTCCTCGTATCCCTTAATCCCTCAATCCCACCTCCGCCCCGTATCCCTCAATCCCACCTCCTCCCCGTATCCCTCAATCCCTCAATCCCACCTCCGCCCCGTATCCCTCAATCCCACCGACCCACCTCCGCCCCGTATCCCTCAATCCCACCGCCTCCCCGTATCCCTCAATCCCAACTCCTCCCCGTATCCCTCAATCCCAACTCCTCCCCGTATCCCCCAATCCCACCTCCGCCCCGTATCCCTCAATCCCACCGACACAACTCCTCCTCGTATCCCTCAATCTCAACTCCTCCCCGTATCCCTCAATCCCACCTCGTCCCCGTATCCCTCAATCCCACCGACCCAATTCCTCCCCGTATCCCTCAATCCCAACTCCTCCCCATATCCCTCCATCCCACCTCCTCCCCGTATCACTCAATCCCACCTTCTCCCCACATCCCTCAATCCCACCTACCCACCTTCTCCCCATATCCCTCAATCCCACCTTCTCCCCATATCCCTCAATCCCACCTTCTCCCCATATCCCTCAATCCCACCTTCTCCCCATATCCCTCAATCCCACCTTCTCCCCATATCCCTCAATCCCACCTACCCACCTTCTCCCCATATCCCTCAATCCCACCTTCTCCCCGTATCCCTCAATCCCACCTTCTCCCCGTATCCCTCAATCCCACCTTCTCCACATATCCCTCAATCCCACCTTCTCCCCATATCCCTCAATCCCACCTTCTCCCCATATCCCTCAATCCCACCTACCCCCCTATCCCTCAATCCCACCTTCTCCCCATATCCCTCAATCTCAGCTACACCCATATCCCTCAATCCCACCTTCTCCCCGTATCCCTCAATCCCACCTTCTCCCCGTATCCCTCAATCCCATTTTCTCCCCATATCCCTCAATCCCACCTACCCACCTTCTCCCCATATCCCTCAATCCCACCTTCTCCCCGTATCCGTCAATCCCACCTTCTCCCCATATCCCTCAATCCCACCTTCTCCCCATATCCCTCAATCCCACCTACCCCCTATCCCTCAATCCCACCTTCTCCCCATATCCCTCAATCTCAGCTACCCCACATATCCCTCAATCCCACCTTCTCCCCATATCCCTCAATCCCACCTACCCCCCTATCCCTCAATCCCACCTTCTCCCCATATCCCTCAATCTCAGCTACCCCCCATATCCCTCAATCCCACCTTCTCCCCATATCCCTCAATCCCACCTACCCACCTTCTCCCCATATCCCTCAATCCCACCTTCTCCCCGTATCCCTCAATCCCACCTTCTCCCCGTATCCCTCAATCCCATTTTCTCCCCGTATCCCTCAATCCCACCTTCTCCCCATATCCCTCAATTCCACCTTCTCCCCGTATCCCTCAATCCCACCTTCTCCCATATCCCTCAATCCCACCTACCCACCTTCTCCCCATATCCCTCAATCCCACCTTTTCCCCATATCCCCCAATCCCCCCTTCTCCCCTATCCCTCAATCCCACCTTCTCCCCATATCCCTCAATCCCACCTTCTCCCCATGTCCCTCAATCCCACCTTCTCCCCATATCCCTCAATCCCACCTTCTCCCCATATCCCTCAATCCCACCTTCTCCCCATATCCCTCAATCCCACTTACCCCCCGGTCCCTCAATCCCACCTACCCCCCGATCCCTCAATCCCACCTTCTCCCCATATCCCTCAATCCCACCTTCTCCCCATATCCCTCAATCCCACCTACCCCCCGATCCCTCAATCCCACCAACCCCCCTATCCCTCAATCCCACCTTCTCCCCATATCCCTCAATCCCACCTTCTCCCCATATCCCTCAATCCCACCTACCCCCCGATCCCTCAATCCCACCAACCCCCCATATCCCTCAATCCCACCTTCTCCCCATATCCCTCAATCCCACCTACCCCCCTATCCCTCAGTCCCACCTTCTCCCCATATCCCTCAATCCCACCTTCTCCCCATATCCCTCAATCCCACCTTCTCCCCGTATCCCTCAATCCCACCTTCTCCCCGTATCCCTCAATCCCACCTTCTCCCCATATCCCTCAATCCCACCTTCTCCCCATATCCCTCAATCCCACCTTCTCCCCATATCCCTCAATCCCACCTTCTCCCCATGTCCCTCAATCCCACCTTCTCCCCGTGGCCCTCAATCCCACCTTCTCCCCATATCCCTCAATCCCACCTTCTCCCCATCTCCCTCAATCCCACCTTCTCCCCGTATCCCTCAATCCCGCCTTCTCCCCATATCCCTCAATCCCACCTTCTCCCCATATCCCTCAATCCCACCTTCTCCCCGTGTCCCTCAATCCCACCTTCTCCCCATATCCCTCAATCCCACCTTCTCCCCGTTTCCCTCAATCCCGCCTTCTCCCCATATCCCTCAATCCCACCTTCTCCCCATGTCCCTCAATCCCACCTTCTCCCCGTGTCCCTCAATCCCACCTTCTCCCCATATCCCTCAATCCCACCTTCTCCCCATATCCCTCAATCCCACCTTCTCCCCATGTCCCTCAATCCCACCTTCTCCCCGTGTCCCTCAATCCCACCTTCTCCCCATATCCCTCAATCCCACCTTCTCCCCATATCCCTCAATCCCACCTTCTCCCCATGTCCCTCAATCCCACCTTCTCCCCGTGTCCCTCAATCCCACCTTCTCCCCATATCCCTCAATCCCACCTTCTCCCCATATCCCTCAATCCCACCTTCTCCCCATATCCCTCAATCCCACCTTCTCCCCATATCCCTCAATCCCACCTTCTCCCCATGTCCCTCAATCCCACCTTCTCCCCCATATCCCTCAATCCCACCTTCTCCCCGTGTCCCTCAATCCCACCTTCTCCCCATATCCCTCAATCCCACCTTCTCCCCATGTCCCCTCAATCCCACCTTCTCCCCATATCCCTCAATCCCACCTTCTCCCCGTGTCCCTCAATCCCACCTTCTCCCCATATCCCTCAATCCCACCTTCTCCCCATGTCCCTCAATCCCACCTTCTCCCCATATCCCTCAATCCCACCTTCTCCCCGTGTCCCTCAATCCCACCTTCTCCCCATATCCCTCAATCCCACCTTCTCCCCGTGTCCCTCAATCCCACCTTCTCCCATATCCCTCAATCCACCTTCTCCCCATGTCCCTCAATCCCACCTTCTCCCCATATCCCTCAATCCCACCTTCTCCCGCTATCCCTCAATCCCACCTACCCCCCATATCCCTCAATCCCACCGACCCCCCATATCCCTCAATCCCACCTACCCCCCGATCCCTCCACCCTCGATCAGCAGGTGTTACGGGCAGCCCCGTCCCTCGACACAGGCCCTAACCAATCACCTTGTTGAGGCCTCGACAGTTGATGTGAGCGATCAGATGATGGAAGGTCCCCTCAGTACTGGTTAAAATCTGCTGGACTGTGAGAAGGCTGGTCTGGGAGAGAGAGAGAGAGAGGGCGATAATATACAGGGGGGGGTCAGAGAGTGATAATATACAGCGGGGGGGGTCAGAGAGTGATAATATACAGCGGGGGGGGGTCAGAGAGAGAGTGATAATATACAGGGGGGGGTCAGAGAGACAGGGCGATAATATACAGGGGGGGGGGGGTCAGAGAGTGATAATATACAGGGGGGGGTCAGAGAGTGATAATATACAGGGGGGGGGGGTCAGAGAGAGAGTGATAATATACAGGGGGGGGTCAGAGAGACAGGGCGATAATATACAGGGGGGGGGGGTCAGAGAGTGATAATATACAGGGGGGGGGGTCAGAGAGTGATAATATACAGGGGGGGTCAGAGAGACAGGGCGATAATATACAGGGGGGGGTCAGAGAGTGATAATATACAGGGGGGGGGTCAGAGAGTGATAATATACAGGGGGGGGTCAGAGAGTGATAATATACAGGGGAGGGGTCAGAGAGACAGGGCGATAATATACAGGGGGGGGTCAGAGAGTGATAATATACAGGGGGGGGGTCAGAGAGTGATAATATACAGGGGGGGGGGTCAGAGAGACAGGGCGATAATATACAGGGGGGGGGGGGTCAGAGAGTGATAATATACAGGGGGGGGGTCAGAGAGTGATAATATACAGGGGGGGGTCAGAGAGTGATAATATACAGGGGGGGGTCAGAGAGTGATAATATACAGGGGGGGGGTCAGAGAGTGATAATATACAGGGGGGGGTCAGAGAGTGATAATATACAGAGGGGGGTCAGAGAGTGATAATATACAGGGGGGGGGGTCAGAGAGTGATAATATACAGGGGGGGGTCAGAGAGACAGGGCGATAATATACAGGGGGGGGGGTCAGAGAGTGATAATATACAGGGGGGGGCAGAGAGACAGGGCGATAATATACAGGGGGGGGTCAGAGAGAGATAATATACAGGGGGGGGGTCAGAGAGTGATAATATACAGGGGGGGGGGCAGAGAGACAGGGCGATAATATACAGGGGGGGGTCAGAGAGAGATAATATACAGGGGGGGGGGGCAGAGAGACAGGGCGATAATATACAGGGGGGGGTCAGAGAGAGATAATATACAGGGGGGGGGGTCAGAGAGAGAGTGATAATATACAGGGGGGGGGGGGTCAGAGAGACAGGGCGATAATATACAGGGGGGGGGGGGTGAGAGACAGAGTGATAATTATACAGGGGGGGGGGGTCTGAGAGACAGAGTGATAATATACAGGGGGGGTCAGAGAGACAGGGCGATAATATACAGGGGGGGGTCAGAGAGACAGTGATAATTATACAGGGGGGGGGTCAGAGAGACAGTGATAATTATACAGGGGGGGGTCAGAGAGACAGAGTGATAATTATACAGGGGGGGGTCAGAGAGACAGTGATAATTATACAGGGGGGGGGGGTGAGAGTTTACTGTCATTCTCTGGTCAATGAGTTGAGATATTAACTCTGTCGAGGAAGAACCGACCGACGTGCTTCTCTCAGCTACGATACAATTGACCTCAGTACATGTGTGGAGTTTGAGGCCGGTCTCGTGGGCCGTCCCTCGCACCGTGGGGTGACCCTCGCCCCGTGGGGTGACCCTCGCCCCGTGGGGTGACCCTCGCCCCGTGGGCCGTCCCTCGCACCGTGGGGTGACCCTCGCCCCGTGGGGTGACCCTCGCCCCGTGGGCCGTCCCTCGCACCGTGGGGTGACCCTCGCCCCGTGGGGTGACCCTCGCACCGTGGGCCGTCCCTCGCACCGTGGGGTGACCCTCGCACCGTGGGCTGTCCCTCGCCCCGTGGGGTGACCCTCGCCCCGTGGGGTGACCCTCGCCCCGTGGGGTGACCCTCGCCCCGTGGGCCGTCCCTCGCACCGTGGGGTGACCCTCGCCCCGTGGGCCGTCCCTCGCACCGTGGGCCGTCCCTCGCACCGTGGGCCGTCCCTCGCACCGTGGGGTGACCCTCGCCCCGTGGGCCGTCCCTCGCACCGTGGGCCGTCCCTCGCACCGTGGGGTGACCCTCGCACCGTGGGCCGTCCCTCGCCCCGTGGGGTGACCCTCGCCCCGTGGGGTGACCCTCACACCGTGGGCCGTCCCTCGCCCCGTGGGGTGACCCTCGCACCGTGGGCCGTCCCTCGCCCCGTGGGGTGACCCTCGTACCGTGGGCCGTCCCTCGCCCCGTGGGCCGTCCCTCGCACCGTGGGCCGTCCCTCGCCCCGTGGGGTGACCCTCGCACCGTGGGGTGACCCTCGCACCGTGGGCCGTCCCTCGCACCGTGGGGTGACCCTCGCCCCGTGGGGTGACCCTCGCACCGTGGGCCGTCCCTCGCCCCGTGGGGTGACCCTCGCCCCGTGGGGTGACCCTCGCACCGTGGGCCGTCCCTCGCCCCGTGGGGTGACCCTCGCCCCGTGGGGTGACCCTCGCCCCGTGGGGTGACCCTCGCACCGTGGGCCGTCTCTCGCACCGTGGGCCGTCTCTCGTACCGTGGGGTGACCCTCGCACCGTGGGCCGTCCCTCGCCCCGTGGGCCGTCCCTCGCCCCGTGGGGTGACCCTCGCACCGTGGGGTGACCCTCGCACCGTGGGCCGTCCCTCGCCCCGTGGGGTGACCCTCGCACCATGGGCCGTCCCTCGCCCCGTGGGGTGACCCTCGCACCGTGGGCCGTCCCTCGCCCCGTGGGGTGACCCTCGCCCCGTGGGGTGACCCTCGCACCGTGGGGTGACCCTCGCACCGTGGGGTGACACTCGCACCGTGGGCCGTCCCTCGCACCGTGGGGTGACCCTCGCACCGTGGGGTGACCCTCGCACCGTGGGCCGTCCCTCGCCCCGTGGGGTGACCCTCGCCCCGTGGGGTGACCCTCGCACCGTGGGGTGACCCTCGCCCCGTGGGCCGTCCCTCGCCCCGTGGGGTGACCCTCGCCCCGTGGGGTGACCCTCGCACCGTGGGCCGTCCCTCGCCCCGTGGGGTGACCCTCGCACCGTGGGCCGTCCCTCGCCCCGTGGGCCGTCCCTCACACCGTGGGCTGTCCCTCGCACCGTGGGGTGACCCTCGCACCGTGGGCCGTCCCTCGCCCCGTGGGGTGACCCTCGCCCCGTGGGGTGACCCTCGCACCGTGGGCCGTCCCTCACACCGTGGGGGTGACCCTCGCCCCGTGGGGTGACCCTCGCACCGTGGGGTGACCCTCGCCCCGTGGGGTGACCCTCGCACTGTGGGCCGTCTCTCGCACCGTGGGCCGTCTCTCGTACCGTGGGGTGACCCTCGCACCGTGGGCCGTCCCTCGCCCCGTGGGCCGTCCCTCGCCCCGTGGGGTGACCCTCGCACCGTGGGGTGACCCTCGCACCGTGGGCCGTCCCTCGCCCCGTGGGGTGACCCTCGCACCGTGGGGTGACCCTCGCCCCGTGGGGTGACCCTCGCACCGTGGGCCGTCCCTCGCCCCGTGGGGTGACCCTCGCACCGTGGGGTGACCCTCGCACCGTGGGGTGACACTCGCACCGTGGGCCGTCCCTCGCACCGTGGGGTGACCCTCGCACCGTGGGCCGTCCCTCGCACCGTGGGGTGACCCTCGCACCGTGGGGTGTCCCTCGCACCGTGGGGCCGTCCCTCGCACCGTGGGGTGTCCCTCGCACCGTGGGCCGTCCCTCGCACCGTGGGGTGTCCCTCGCACCGTGGGCCGTCCCTCGCACCGTGGGGTGACCCTCGCACCGTGGGGTGTCCCTCGCACCGTGGGCCGTCCCTCGCCCCGTGGGGTGTCCCTCGCACCGTGGGGTGACCCTCGCACCGTGGGCCGCCCCTCGCCCCATGGGCTGTCCCTCGCACCGTGGGGTGTCCCTCGCACCGTGGGCCGTCCCTCGCACCGTGGGGTGACCCTCGCACCGTGGGGTGACCCTCGCACCGTGGGCCGTCCCTCGCACCGTGGGCTGTCCCTCGCACCGTGGGCTGTCCCTCGCCCCGTGGGGTGACCCTCCCACCTCCCACCTCCCACCAATCTCCGATCCCCCAGCCCCTCCGCCCCCTCCCCCCTGTTTCTCCGTCCAATGCCCAGCGTTACCTGGGCGGATGGGAAGTCCGGCACGGCTCCACGCTCCAGCCCATGGATCTGGGAATGGATGTTGGTCAGTGCTCTCTGAGAGAGAACCAGAGTCTGCGGGGTGGAGACAGAGAGACAGGGCATCAGACCAACACTGAGACATCGTACACTGGGGGAGGGGGACATCGTACACTGGGGGAGGGGGGACATCGTACACTGGGGGAGAGGGGACATCGTACACTGGGGGAGAGGGGACATCGTACACTGGGGGAGGGGGGACATCGTACACTGGGGGAGGGGGACATCGTACACTGGGGGAGGGGTACATCGTAAACTGGGGGAGGGGGGGACATCGTACACTGGGGGAGGGGGACATCGTACACTGGGGAGGGGGGACATCGTACACTGGGGGAGAGGGGACATCGTACACTGGGGGAGGGGGGACATCGTACACTGGGGGAGGGAGGACATCGTAAACTGGGGGAGGGGGGACATCGTACACTGGGGAGGGGGGACATCGTAAACTGGGGGAGGGGTACATCGTAAACTGGGGGAGGGGTACATCGTAAACTGGGGGAGGGGGGACATCGGACACTGGGGGAGGGGGGACATCGGACACTGGGGGAGGGGGACATCGTACACTGGGGGAGGGGGGACATCGTACACTGGGGGAGGGGGACATCGTAAACTGGGGGAGGGGGGACATCGTACACTGGCGGAGGGGGGACATCGGACACTGGGGGAGGGGGACATCGTACACTGGGGGAGGGGGGACATCGTACACTGGGGGAGAGGGGACATCGTACACTGGGGGAGAGGGGACATCGTACACTGGGGGAGGGGGACATCGTACACTGGGGGAGGGGGGACATCGGACACTGGGGGAGAGGGGACATCGTACACTGGGGGAGGGGGACATCGTACACTGGGGGAGGGGGACATCGTACACTGGGGGAGGGGGACATCGTACACTGGGGGAGGGGGACATCGTACACTGGGGGAGAGGGGACATCGTACACTGGGGGAGGGTGGACATCGTACACTGGGGGAGGGGGACATCGTACACTGGGGGAGAGGGGACATCGTACACGAGGGGAGGGGGACATCGTACACTGGGGGAGGGGGGGACATCGTACACTGGGGGAGGGGGGACATCGTACACTGGGGGAGGGGGGACATCGGACACTGGGGGAGAGGGGACATCGTACACTGGGGGAGAGGGGACATCGTACACTGGGGGAGGGGGACATCGTACACTGGGGGAGGGGGACATCGTACACTGGGGGAGGGGGACATCGTACACTGGGGGAGAGGGGACATCGTACACTGGGGGAGGGTGGACATCGTACACTGGGGGAGGGGGACATCGTACACTGGGGGAGAGGGGACATCGTACACTGGGGGAGGGGGACATCGTACACTGGGGGAGGGTGGACATCGTACACTGGGGGAGGGGGGACATCGTACACTGGGGGAGGGGGACATCGTACACTGGGGGAGGGGGGACATCGTACACTGGGGGAGAGTGGACATCGTACACTGGGGGGAGGGGGGACATCGTAAACTGGGGGAGGGGGGACATCGTACACTGGGGGAGGGGGGACATCGTACACTGGGGGAGGGGGACATCGTACACTGGGGGGAGGGGGGATATCGTACACTGGGGGAGGGGGACATCGTACACTGGGGGAGGGGGGACATCGTACACTGGGGGAGGGGGATATCGTACAGTGGGGGAGGGGGACATCGTACACTGGGGGAGAGGGACATCGTACACTGGAGGAAGGGGACATCGTAAAATGGGGGAGGGGGCATCGTACACTGGGGGAGGGGGGACATCGTACACTGGGGGAGGGGGGACATCGTACACTGGGGGAGGGGGGACATCGTACACTGGGGGAGAGGGACATCGTACACTGGGGGAGGGGGACATCGTACACTGGGGGAGGGGGGACATCGTACACTGGGGGAGGGGGGACATCGTACACTGGGGGAGAGGGACATCGTACACTGGAGGAAGGGGGGCATCGTACACTGGGGGAGGGGGACATCGTAAAATGGGGGAGGGGGACATCGTACACTGGGGGAGGGGGACATCGTACACTGGGGGAGGGGGGCATCGTACACTGGGGGAGGGGGACATCGTAAAATGGGGGAGGGGGGCATCGTACACTGGGGGAGGGGGACATCGTAAAATGGGGGAGGGGGGGACATCGGACACTGGGGGAGGGGGTCATCGTAAAATGGGGGAGGGGGGGGACATCGTACACTGGGGGAGGGGGGCATCGTACACTGGGGGGGGGGGGACATCGGACACTGGGGGAGGGGGTCATCGTACACTGGGGGAGGGGGGACATCGTACACTGGGGGAGGTGGGACATCGTACACTGGGGGAGGGGGGACATCGTACACTGGGGGAGGGGGGAACATCGGACACTGGGGGAGGGGGTCATCGTACACTGGGGGAGGGGGACATCGTACACTGGGGGAGGGGGGGAACATCGTACACTGGGGGAGGGGGGGACATCGTACACTGGGGGAGGTGGGACATCGTACACTGGAGGAGGGGGGATATCGTACACTGGGGGAGGGGGACATCGTACACTGGGGGAGGGGGGACATCGTACACTGGGGGACGGGGACATCGTACACTGGGGGAGGGGGACATCGTACACTGGGGGAGGGGGGACGTCGTACACTGGGGGAGGGGGACATCGTACACTGGGGGGAGGGGGGACATCGTACACTCGGGGAGGGGGAACATCGTACACTGGGGGAGGGGGGGACATCGTATACTGGGGGGAGGGGGGGAACATCGTACACTGGGGGAGAGGGGGACATCGTACACTGGGGGAGGGGGACATCGTACACTGGGGGAGGGGGGACATCGTACACTGGGGGAGGGGGGACATCGTACACTCGGGGAGGGGGGGAACATCGTACACTGGGGGAGGGGGGACATCGTACACTGGGGGAGGGGGACATCGTACACTGGGGGAGAGGGACATTGTACACTGGAGGAGGGGGGACATCGTGCACTGGGGGAGGGGGGACATCGTACACTGGGGGAGGGGGGACATCGTACACTGGGGGAGGGGGACATCGTACACTGGGGGACGGGGACATCGTACACTGGGGGAGGGGGGACATCGTATACTGGGGGGAGGGGGGGGGAACATCGTACACTGGGGGAGAGGGGACATCGTACACTGGGGGAGGGGGACATCGTACACTGGGGGAGGGGGACATCGTACACTGGGGGAGGGGGGACATGGTACACTGGGGGAGGGGGACATCGTACACTGGGGGAGGGGGACATCGTACACTGGGGGAGGGGGGAACATCGTACACTGGGGGAGGGGGGAACATCGTACACTGGGGGAGGGGGGGACTTCGGACACTGGGGGAGGGGGGACATCGTACACTGGGGGAGGGGGACATCGTACACTGGGGGAGGGGGATATCGTACACTGGGGGAGGGGGGGACATCGTACACTGGGGGAGGGGGACATCGTACACTGGGGGAGGGGGGATATCGTACACTGGGGGAGAGGGACATCGTACACTGGGGGAGAGGGGGACATCGTACACTGGGGGACGGGGACATCGTACACTGGGGGAGGGTGCACATCGTACACTGGGGGAGGGGGACATCGTACACTGGGGGAGGGGGACATCGTACACTGGGGGAGGGGGACATCGTACACTGGGGGAGGGGGACATCGTACACTGGGGGAGGGGGGACATCGTACACTGGGGGAGGGGGGACATCGTACACTGGGGGAGGGGGACATCGTACACTGGGGGAGGGGGGAACATCGTACACTGGGGGAGGGGGGAACATCGTACACTGGGGGAGGGGGGACATCATACACTGGGGGAGGGGGACATCGTACACCGGAGGAGGGGGACATCGTACAGTGGGGGAGGGGGGACATCGTACACTGGGGGAGGGGGACATCGTACACTGGGGGAGAGGGACATCGTACACTGGGGGAGGGGGGACATCGTACACTGGGGGAGGGGGGACATCGTACACTGGAGGAGGGGGATATCGTACACTGGGGGAGGGGGACATCGTACACTGGAGGAGGGGGATATCGTACACTGGGGGAGGGGGACATCGTACAGTGGGGGAGGGGGGACATCGTACACTGGGGGAGGGGGACATCGTACACTGGAGGAGGGGGATATCGTACAGTGGGGGAGGGGGACATCGTACACTGGGGGAGGGGGACATCGTACACTGGGGGAGGGGGGACATCGTACACTGGAGGAGGGGGATATCGTACACTGGGGGAGGGGGGGACATCGTACACTGGAGGAGGGGGATATCGTACACTGGGGGAGGGGGACATCGTACAGTGGGGGAGGGGGACATCGTACACTGGGGGAGGGGGACATCGTACACTGGGGGAGGGGGGACATCGTACACTGGGGGAGGGGGACATCGTACACTGGGGGAGGGGGACATCGTACACTGGGGGAGGGGGACATCGTACACTGGGGGAGGGGGACATCGTACACTGGGGGAGGGGGGACATCGTACACTGGGAGAGGGGGGACATCGTACACTGGGGGAGGTGGGACATCGTACACTGGGGGAGGGGGGACATCGTACACTGGGGGAGAGGGACATCGTACTGGAGGAGGGGGGACATCGTACACTGGAGGAGGGGGGACATCGTACACTGGGGGAGAGGGACATCGTACACTGGGGGAGAGGGACATCGTACACTGGGGGAGGGGGGACATCGTACACTGGGGGAGAGGGACATCGTACACTGGGGGAGGGGGGACATCGTACACTGGGGGAGGGGGGACATCGTACACTGGGGGAGGGGGACATCGTACACTGGGGGAGGGGGACATCGTACACTGGGGGAGGGGGAACATCGTACACTGGGGGAGGGTGGACATCGTACACTGGGGGAGGGGGAACATCGTACACTGGGGGAGGGGGGACATCGTACACTGGGGGAGGGGGACATCGTACACTGGGGAGGGGGACATCGTACACTGGGGGAGGGGGACATCGTACACTGGGGGAGGGGGACATCGTACACTGGGGGAGGGGGTCATCGTACACTGGGGGAGGTTGGACAATGTACACTGGGGGAGGGGGAACATCGTACACTGGGGGAGGGGGGACATCGTACACTGGGGAGGGGGACAACAGTACTGACCCTCGGACAGTGCGGCACTCCCTCAGTACTGACCCTCCGACAGTGCGGCACTCCCTCAGTACTGACCCTCCGACAGTGCGGCGCTCCCTCAGTACTGACCCTCCGACAGTGCGGCGCTCCCTCAGTACCGACCCTCCGACTGTGCGGCGCTCCCTCAGTACTGACCCTCCGACAGTGCGGCGCTCCCTCAGTACTGACCCTCCGACAGTGCGGCCCTCCCTCAGTACCGACCCTCCGACAGTGCGGCGCTCCCTCAGTACCGACCCTCCGACAGTGCGGGGCTCCCTCAGTACTGACCCTCCGACAGTGCGGCCCTCCCTCAGTACTGACCCTCCGACAGTGCGGCCCTCCCTCAGTACTGACCCTCCGACAGTGCGGCGCTCCCTCAGTACCGACCCTCCGACAGTGCGGTGCTCCCTCAGTACTGACCCTCCGACAGTGCGGCGCTCCCTCAGTACTGACCCTCCGACAGTGCGGCCCTCCCTCAGTACTGACCCTCCGACAGTGCGGCGCTCCCTCAGTACTGACCCTCCGACAGTGCGGCCCTCCCTCAGTACTGACCCTCA
>NW_027138983.1:0-28319 GCF_035084215.1 Heptranchias perlo | reverse complement strand
TTGAAAGTGTTGTTTCCTCCCAAAGCCATGTCCATCTTTCCTGCATCTCTGTGTTTGAATCTCTCTAATCAGGTTTCTACCCCAACATAGCACCGAAACATTCCTAATCAAAGTCACAAATGATATCTACTGTGACTGAGCTGGGTGCGTTGTCCCTTCTCGATCTCTGCAGCCTTTGACATGGTCGACCACACCATCCTCCTCCAATGCCTCCCCTCTATTGTCCAGCTCAATGGGACTACACTCTTAATTATCTGATCACAATCAGACTATCTCCAGCCTTAACTTCTCTTTCTACCCCAGCAATGTTACTTCTAGAGTCCCCATTGATCTATCCTTGGCTCCTTTCTCTTCCTCACCTATATGCTGTACTTTGGCGACATTGGAAGCAGACATGGGCTCAAGTTCCACATGTATGCTTATGACACCCAGCTTTTTTTTTGTTATTCGTTCATGGGATGTGGACTTCGCTGGCAAGACCAGCATTTACTGCCCATCCCTAATTGCCCTTGAGAAGGTGAGCCGCCTTCTTGAACCACTGCAGTCCGTGTAGTGAAGGTTCTCCCACAGTGCTGTTAGGTAGGGAATGCCAGGATTTTGACCCAGCGAAGATGAAGGAACTTCATCTCTACCCCTCCATCACCTCTCTCATCCCCTCCATTGCCTCTGTGTTGTCAGACTGCTTGTCTGACATCCACTCTTGGAAGACCCGTAATTTCCTCCCAGTAAATTGGGAAGAGTGAAGCTGCCATCTTCGGCCCCTGCCACAAACTACATACCCTAACCACCGATTCCATCTGCCTCCCTGACTGTGTCAGGCAAAACCAGACTGTTCGCAACCACGATGTCCTATGGGAGCTGAATTTACAACCCCGTATCCTCCCCATCACAAACACCCCCTACTTCTACCTCTGAAACATTGACTACCTCTGCCTCTGCCTCAACCCATCTGCTGCTGAAACCATCATCCATTCCTTTGTCACTGACAGACTCGACTATTTCAATGCTATCCTGGCTGGCTTCCCAACTTCACACCTCCTAAAACTTCAGCTCATCCAAAACTCTGCTGCGCATATCCTATCCTGTACCAAGTCTCGCTCACCAACCACCCCTATCCTCGCTGACCTATATTGGCCTCCAGTCCCCCAATGTGTAAAATTCTTGAAATTCTCATCCTTGTGTTTAAATCTCTTCATGACCTTGCCCTCCCTATCTCCTCCAGCCCAACAACCCAGCCCCCCTGAGCTGTCCATTCCTCTGCCTCTGGTTCTCTTGCACATTCCCCTTTCCTTCACCCCAGTTTTTGCTTTTGTAGACTGAAGTAAAACCAAATTCTTTCAGAAACATACTAGTATCAGAATTAGCTTGATGTGGATGTTAATGTAAATTCAAGGCTGTCCAATTTATAATAATGATTTACATAGATTCTTCTCATGTTTGTTGAAATGTTTCAAAGTACTTCACACAATTAAATACTTTTGGAGCATAGTGACTTATTATGTAGTCAAATGTGTCAGCCATTCTGAACTAGCAACATCTGCAAATAGAAATCAGATGAATGAGTAGGTATTTTTTCGTGGTGTTGGTCGAGGGAGAAGATCGACCAGGATGCTGGTAACTCTATGTTCTTAAACGACCTAAAAACAATTAGCCTTAAGTTTAGATAAGCAGTAATGGCAAAAATACAGGTAGTCTGGAAGGTGCAAAAGTTCAAGGCTGTGGTTGTCCACATAGTGAGTTCCTGATCTGGCCCAGGGTGTCCAGAGTGTTGTAAGGAGGCCAGAGTACTGTCTCACAGGGAGAGCAAATCACCATGTACTGCACCCCTGCCTCTTCCAGAATGGTAATGACAGAGGACTTGCATACAGGAGAGAAAATAACCAAAAGAAAATGTATTTTTTTAACTAGCAACAAATGTTTTAATTTTTTTCAAAATGGTGGACGTGAATAAAAGCTATGATTTTGGATTAATTCAGAACATCCCAGAATAGGAAGCTCACATAAAGTAACATTTTTTAAACTATCAATACTGGGTGTTGGTAATTGCCATGCTTGCTGTTTATTCATCGCACATGAACGTTTACCATCCTAGGCTGGTTACGCTACTTGCATTTAAAGGGCAAGTATATTTTACTGAATTGCCCTGCAATTCCTCATTTATAAAGGGAGATATCTTTACTCTTAATGTCTTTCAGTCACCGCTTATTGATATGTTGAAGTGCTAATCGGAGGCAATCTAGGAGCAGACATTTTGTATCAAACTCCCTTTGTGGAACATCATGACTGCGGAGTGCAATCCCCAATACCAAGGTTCCTATTTGTGATGTCAATTGAATTAAACATCATGATGTTATATAAGGAGGTGGTGTATGCAAATCTCTGCTGTCAAAATGCCTCTCACCAGCAGTTCGAAAGTATAAAACACAGCGGAAAACTGAGAGGCTGCATTAACAGTATAAGTATCTCTATAACATATGCGATGATTATTGGTCAATTTAGAAGAATATGCTTTCTCCTCAAAGGATTTATTTAATTTATTTTAAAATAGTCTTGTTTACAGCCCACCTTTTTGTGTTCATCATTGAAAGAAAAGGAGAGAGGAAGGAAAATAAGAAGGAAAGCTGTAACGGCCTGGCCAAGTATTATTTGGTTCATATTTAAGCCAACCTGACAGCATTAGATAGAGTCACTATTGTTGAGCCAGTGATGCCATAAGTCTTTCCAATTTGAATTTCTAAGGCTGCCTCGGGATGTTCGAATAAGCAGTAAAGCCAGTGTGAGCAAATAGTGAACATTTTGAAAGTTTTTATTGTGCTCTGTTCTTAGCATCAGTGCCTTTCAAAATGTGAACTTGATTTTTTATTTGTGTTTGTCTAACAGTTTGCTGAATTCTGTCCATGTAGTGGAGAGGCTGCAGCTGTTATTGGCTGACATACACATGCAAGTACACACACACAGACAGGCACATGTTCACAAACATATACGGACACACTTTCACACATACAAAACAGACACAACAATACGGTATGCATAAATACATAAACACAAGCAGACTTGGCATTGTGTTTGAGTCTTTATAGAATTAATTAAAGGAACAAACTGTACAAAAGAGAGGAAAAGTAGTATCGGAAGTAACAAAAACTTCGAGTCTCATTCAAAATCTCTCATAGTTTCATTGCAAATATTTGTTGTAAACTTCTATGATTCTATATCTTGACTGGGTCCTTCTTGCATTTTTGTTGTAAATGCCTTTAGAAAAGTGAAAAGGGTGCCATTCGAATTTGCTACATGCTACTGAAACAATTAATTTGTAGTAAGTGATTGAGTACATTTATGAGCATTATGGCTTGTCACATTCACAGAAACAGGCTGTTAGTTCACACTGAAAATAATGGAAATCCTTAAAACTTCTAGTTGAGAGAGAGTTAGGGAGCTTGGTAATTTGCATTTTTAATGAACGTATATAATTTTGGATTTTTAAAAATTACTATTATGTTGTATAAAATGTTCACACAGTATTTCAGAAAACAGCAGAGTTTTAAAGGAATATATGCAGATTAAGCATGTGTATGTGGCACTCAGTGTGTTTCACTCAGTTCCCCTAATGATAAGTTGCTTTCACACATCAGGGACACAAATATAACAGCCACAGAACATACTCCAGCAGTCTAAACATAGAGCCTTTACTGTTTGTCTGCCTTATATTTTACCAACAGCTATCTTTAACCTTGTGACTAAAAAGGCAGTTCTACTATTTAAAAATGCTAAATGAGATGGATTTGCTATGCACTTCAGGAAATCCTTCTATTCAAACAGAAGGTTCACAGTTATGTAGGATCTGTGTGTTTCTGTTTTGTAAAGAATGTTTAGGAGCTGATTGTACATTTGCGGTGTTACCAGCTGATGTGGTTTGGGTGTCTTTGTTTCAGAAGGATGTGTTCGAATAGTGAGACGGAGAGTGAGGCTGGAGACCTTCTTGATCAACAGTTTGAAGAGATGAACAATAAACTGACTTCCACCACTGATCCGACAGGATTCCTCAGGATGGTCAGCAGGAACAACCTCTTCAACAGGTACAGACAGTTTCCAAAGGTCTTATACTGGAGAGTGACTGCACCAATGAAACTTGCTATATAACTCACTGGAGAGTAGTTATCCCACAAAACCACTGTAGTAGGTGGCAGACAGTGACTATCCTGGCAAAATACTATGTACTGGAGAGTGACTACTCTGATAAAAGACACTACTACATATCAGAGAGTAACTATTTCTGATAAAACACACTAAACATACTGGAGGGTGACTATTCTGATAACACACTATATTGTAGATAGGAGAGTGACTATCCTGATAAGCACACTGTAGAGTAGAAATGCCGATACACCTCTAAGAAGCAAACTTCGAAAGGCCAGAGAAATAATGCCCAGCAGCTCCCATTTTATGTGGGTAAAAAGTGCTATTGGAGTGAACAAATGAAGATGATTGATGACTTTGGTGTTGGACCAATTTTCATGAGATTGCCTTAAACTACAAGCTGTAATGAGACTCTTACATACTTGTTGAGAGGCCTCCAGAAACTCTTCGACTCACTGAATGTGACGCCTCGTCAATCGGGCGCTCTGGTCAGCTCACCCGATTCAGCAAGTCGTACTCCTGAAATGCGCAGGTGTGCTTGTACAGTGCACCATCCTACAGTGTATTTTCTCAATAAAGATAGTCAAAGCACAATATTGGCAACAGGCGCTCTCTTGTTGGAGATGGTGATTGCCTGGTACTTTTGTGATGTGAATGTTACTTGCCACTTATCAGTCCAAGCCTGGATGCTGTCCAGGTCTTGCTGCATGTGGATATGGACTGCTTCATTATCTGAGGAATTGAAAATGGAGCTGAACAGCAAACAACCCCACTTCTGACCTTATGATGGCGTGAAGGTCATTGACCTGGCTGGAGATAGTTGGGTCTAGGATGCTGTCGTGAGGAACCCCTGCAGCGATGTCCTGAGATGATTGGCCTCCAACAATCACAACCATCTTCCTCTGTGCCAGCTATTACTCCAGCCGTTGGAGAGTTTTCCCCCTGATCATCCATTGACTACAATTTTACTGGGGCTCCTTGGTGCTAACTTGGTCAAATGCTGCCTTGATGTCAAGAGCAGTCACTCTCACCTCCTCTTCTCTGGAATTCAGCTCTTGTGTCCATATTTGGATCAAGGCTATAATGAGGTCTGGTGCCAAGCAGTTCTGACAGAGCCCAAACTGAACATCAGTAAACAGGTTATTGGTGAGTAAGTGCTGCTTAATAGCACTGAGTCAATGACCTCCTTGCGAATTGCTTTGCTGATGATTGGGAGTAGACAGGATTAGGGCAGTAGGGTAACTGGCTGGGTGTTGCGATTTTGTCATGCTTATGGATAGTCCATGGCATTTTTCACATGGCATTGCCAGTGGTGTAGCTGGAGTGGAAGCTGTTGCTAGCGGGCTACGGCTGAAGTTCTGGCTAGGGGCATCGGCTAGTCTGGACACTGGTCTTCTGCTTCAGGGATAGGAGTGGGCAGGGCCCTATGCCGTGCTAGTCTGTGTCAGCCGTTTTCTTGATGTTATGTGGAGTTGATTGTGTTGGCTGAAGACTGGCATCTGTGATGTGGTGCTCAGGAGGAGGGCTGAGAAGTATCATTCACTTGGCACTTTATGGCTCAAGATGGGTTGCAAACGCTTCAGCTTGTTTTTTGCACTCATTTGCTCGACTCTGTCGATCATCATTGAGGATGGAGGTGTTCAAGGGCTTGGAATGGATGGGAAGTCGACAGCGGGATTTCAATGAGGGCCCGGGAATTAAAATAACTCTGGCCTTGAGGGTTGCTCGGTCTGGGGTTTAGCTTCGGTGGCCGTTCTGGTTATCTTGGGCTCGTTGGAAATTGGGTTGCTCCTGTCAATGCAGAGCTCTTCATGTCCTCATTTTGTTAGTGAGATGTTGTGAAGCATTCATAAGACAAACAGTGTTTTACCTTTTGGTGCCCTGCCCTTGGGGGTTTCCCTACAGATACCTGTGAAGTTGCTACTTGCTCCATGTGGAATTTTGAATCCCCCTTGTATTGTTGCACTGATGTCAGAGTTTCACTTTTGCAGATTTTCCAATTGACCATTTTGGGTGCTTCGAACAATCTCAAAGGACTACTTGATACTTTTCTGCTCATTACATGCTCCCTTCTATAAGGCAGCCCCAGTGGGGTAAAAATCTTTTCCGGCTGTCCCTGAGGAACATCTGGGGCTGGGCCTCTACTCAGCTGGTTCCTACTCCTTTGATGCCGCCTCCACTTACAACCACATGCTCTGTTTGCTTCACCATACGCTACCTTCTTAGGAACATAGGAACAGGAGTAGGCCATTCAGCTCCTCGTGCCTGCTCCGCCATTTGATAAGATCATGGCTGATCTGTGATCTAACTCCATATACCTGCCTTTGGCCCATATCCCTTAATATCTTTGGTTGCCAAAAAGCTATCTATCTCAGATTTAAATTTAGCAATTGAGCTGGTATCAATTGCCGTTTGCGGAAGAGAGTTCCAAACTTCTACCACCCTTTGTGTGTAGAAATGTTTTCTAATCTCGCTCCTGAAAGGTCTGGCTCTAATTTTTAGACTGTGCCCCCACTCCTAAAATCCCCAACCAGCGGAAATAGTTTCTCTCTATCCATCCTATCTGTTCCCCTTATTATCTTATAAGCTTCGATCAGATCACTCCTTAACCTTCTAAACTCTAGAGAATACAACCCCAATTTGTGTAATCTCTCCTCGTAACTTAACCCTTGAAGTCCGGGTATCATTCTAGTAAACCTACGCTGCATTCCCTCCAAGGCCAATATGTCCTTCCGAAGGTGCAGTGCCCAGAACTGCTCACAGTACTCCAGGTGCGGTCTAACCAGGGTTTTGTATAGCTGCAGCATAACTTCTGCCCCCTTGTACTCTAGTCCTCCAGATGTAAAGGCCAGCATTCCATTAGCCTTCTTGATTATTTTCTGCACCTGTTCATGACACTTCAATGATATATGTACCTGAACCCCTAAGTCCCTTTGGACATCCACTGTTTTTAACTTTTTACCATTTAGAAAGTAACCTGTTCTATCCTTTTTTGATCCAAAGTTGATGACCTCACATTTGTCTACATTGAATGCCATTTGATACAGTTTTGCCCATTCACCTAATCTATCAATATCGCTTTGTAATTTTATGTTTTCATCTACACTGCTTACAATGCCACCAATCTTTGTGTCATCGGCAAACTTAGATATGAGACTTTCTATGCCTTCATCTAAGTCGTTAATAAATATTGTGAATAATTGAGGCCCCAAGACAGATCACTGCGTGACTGCACTTCTTACTGTGGCTAGCTGAATCCTCAGAGCTGGCGCTATCTAAGCTTGTTCCTGAATGATTAGCAGCGCGTGATAGATCCTTATAAGATAAAACGGGCTTCCTGAGTGTCTCTGGTGCCAGCTGCAACATCTTTGAGACCTCCAAACAAGAAGAAAAAGAACATGTGTTAGCATGAGGCATGAAGGGGCTTTGGACAGAGCTCCAGTGCAAACGCATTGGGGGTAATTTTAACCCCAAGAACAGATGGATTGGAGGCGGGTGGGAGGTTAAAATAACAGCTTTTTGGAGAGGGACCGCATCCTGGCTCCAACTCGCCCACTCCTGGGTTTAACCCAGGCAGGTTTGGATGCGTGTGCACAGTAGACACCAGGAAGTCCCGCCCCACTTAAAGTAGACGGGCTGATACTTAAAAGGGCAATATACCTCATTGAAATACTTGAGTATTGGGGCATACTGAGTATATTTTGTGTATTGGAAAATTAAAATGAATTTAACCTTACCTGTTCGGATTTCCCACCGCTCCCGATTCAAGTCAGGTGAAAGCAGGTGGGAAGGGCTGGACCCATGAGGAACTTCATTGCAATGCTTGTGGGCCCAGAGGAGCAGGAATGCTTCATCCAGGCCCAACAAGCTCACCTGGCCGACAGGAATCCTGCGATCGGCCACCCACAGTGCCCCCCCCCCATGTGGACCCCCACCTACCTCCAACTCTTCACCTGACCTCCAGCGAGCTCCGATCTCCTAGTCCCGGCCCTCTGATCTTCTCCCCAGCTCTTCGATCTCCTCCCCGTCCCAACCGATCTTTTCCCTGGCCCCTCCGATCTCCTCCACTGCCCTCCAATCTCCTCCCCTGCCCTCCAATTAGCTCCCTAGTTCATCTGACGTCCTCCCCAGCCCTCCAATCTTCTTCCTCGCCCTCCAATGTCCTCCCCGGCCCATGATCCCTCCCTCCCTCCTTCTCTCTGATCCCCAGTTGTGGCCTGCTGCTGCAGGTCTTCCTGCCTGTCAATCAGGCTGGCTACCGAGCGCGAAGCCCGGAAGTAAAATTTACTGACCTTTCGGGTTTTGCGCCCGAAAATCTTCCCCCCGCCCCCTTCCCAGCTCGAAGTAAAAATTCTGCCAATTGTGTGCCATGCATTAATTGTGCTGAATCTATCTGGCTTTCAATGAGTGAGTTTGAAAGGGAAATATGAAGATTAAGTAAAACAGGACACTAGTTTTACTGGACTACCACAATCTCTGCTTGGCCCACACCTTCAACCACACTTTGAACTATTTGCAGGGCTACGTCCTCAAGTTGCTTGAATCTTCTCAGGTTGGGAGGGCTGCCACCAGCTCTTGTCTCCTTAAGGTTGTGGACATTCTCCTCGTTTAAAGCCACACTAATCATAAATGTAAGGAATCTTACAACACCAGGTTATAGTCCAGCTGTTTTATTTGAAAATCACAAGCTTTCAGAGGCTTTCTCCTTCGTCAGGTGAGCGAGTCTGGCATCTCCACATCACACTAATCATACTGCTAGCATTTGGAACACCAGAGTGCCACTCCAGTACCCAGCCTATATCTTACCTTGTGTGATTGCATAACAGGGCAGCAGTAAAGGAATTTCAAGTGCCAGTTTAATTGTGGCCACATGATGCAAAAATTATGTATGACACTAGAATAATTTTTCATTGCGCAGCCACAAAGTTTACTCTGCATTAAAATGGACATGAAAGTGCAGGTGTGAAAGATCTGAAAGTTTCTGTTACAGCATGGAAGGAGGCCTGCGATTCTGTGCCGACTCTATGCAAGAGCAATCCAGCTAGTCCCATTCCCCTGTCCTATCCCTGTAGCCCTGCAAATTTTTTACTTTCAAGTACTGTCGATACTTTTAGAGACAATAATTCAGGACAAAATTAATTGGCACTTGGAAAAGTATGGGCTAATAAATGAAAGTCAGCACAGATTTGTTGAAGGAAAATTGTGTTTGACTAACTTGATTCTTTAATGAAGTACCTGAGAGAGTTGATGAGGGTAGTGTGGTTGGTGTTGTGTATATGGACTTTCAAAAGGCATTTGATAAAGTACCACATAATAGACTTGTTAGCAAAATTAAAACCCATGGGATTAAAGGGACAGTGGCAGCGTGGATATAAAATTGGCTAGTGGTCAGAAAGCAGAGAGTAGTAGTGAATGGTTGTTTTTCAGACTAGAGGGAAATGTACAGTGATGTTCCCCAGGGATCAGTATTATAACCACTGCTCTTTTTGATATATATTAATGACCTGGACTTGGGGATAGGGGGTATAATTTCAATGATACGAAACTCGGAAATGTAGTAAACAATGTGGAGGATAGTAACAGACTTCAGGAGGACATAGCCAGACTGATGAAGTGGGCAGACACATGGCAGATGAAATTTAACGCAGAGGAATGTGAAGTGATGCATTTTGGCAGGAAAAATGAGGAGAGGCAATATAAACTAGATGGTACAATTTTAAAGGGGGTGCAGGAACAGAGAGACCTGGGGTTGTATGTACACAAATCTTTGAAGATGGCAGGACAAGTTGAGAAGGCTGTTAAAAAAAGCGTATGGGATTCTGGGCTTTATTAATAGAGGCATAGAGTACAAAAGCAAGGAAGTTATGCTAAACCTTTATAAAACACTGGTTAGGCCTCAGCTGGAGTATTGTGTTCAATTCTGGGCACCACAGTTTAGGAAGGATGTCAAGGCCTGAGAGAGAGTGCAGAGGAGATTTACTAGAATGGTATCAGGGATGAGGGACTTCACTTATGTGGAGAGATTGGAGAAGCTGGGGTTGTTTTCCTTAGAACAGAAAAGATTAAGGGGAGATTTAATAGAGGTGTTCAATATCATGAATTGTTTTGATTGAGTAAATAAGGAGAAACTGTTTCCAGTGGCAGAAGGGTCGGTAACCAGAGGACACAGATTTAAGGTGATCGGCAAAAGAGCCAGAGGTGACACGAGGAAACATTTTTTTACGCAGCGAGTTGTAATGGATTCAAATGCATTGCCTGAAAGGGTGGTGGAAGCAGATTCAATAGTAACTTTCAAAAAGGAATTAGATAAATACTTGAAAGTAAAAAAATTGCAGGACTATGGGGAAAGAGCAGGTGAATGGAACTAATTGGATAGCTCTTTCAAAGAGCTGGCACAGCCACGATGGGCCAAATGGCCTCCTCCTGTGCTGTACCTACTTTGATACTATGATACTTGGCATGCACTTTTGCTAATATTGCACCAGGTTATGCAAAGTGTTTGTGACATGGATGATACAGCCATACACTTAAAAGTGCAGGAAAACAAAAACAACAATGATGAACTAACCGTTGAACCATCAGTGCAGCAAGACTGGTGCACCAGATACTAACCTGACACCTTCCAAAAAATGCAAGGGATGCCCCATTTCTTAAACCTGTAATCTATATATCCAAACTAAGCTTTGCCAGCCCACTTTCTCATACACTTTTCTGTGCAATACCACCTGTTCCCATCTTTTCATGTGGTCCTGCTTTATTCAAGCCAATGATACAACACGCCAGAGGAATCAAGTGCATTGCATCTATTTAATCCATTGTATGTTCTGTGAATGTTGTAAGCCTGATTCACTCTGTGCTTGTTGTATTTTTCCAACATATGACATCCAACTAGTATAGAAGGATTAAATGAGCTTGCTGGCTCCGGGATTTCACTGGCAGCCTGCCAGGATTCTAATGGCACTAGACCTCCATGTTTACTCTGATGCCCTGCATCTGAATGAACAAAGTCCAATAGATGCTTGGTCCTGCTTGTTTCCTTACACACTGACTGTCACTTGTGTAAGGATGCTTGTGGCTTGGATGTGGCATTGTCTTGAGAGCGAGCCATCTCATCTGTGATTACCTCAAGCATGCCATTGCGCACGGAATTGGAGGTAACCTTGTGCCGTGGGTCGGCAATCGGTTTGGTGGGGAGGGGGGGTGGGTAGGAGATAGAGAGTAGGGATAAATGGTTTGTTCTCTGATTGGCGGGATGTGACAAGTGGTGTTCCCCAGGGATCTGTTTTGGGGCTTCAGCTTTTCACCATATATATTAATGGCTTCGATGAAGGAATAGAGAGTTGATCATCTGAGTTTGCAGATGACACTAAGGAGGCACAGTAAGTTGTGTAGACGGGAGCAGGAACTTGCAAAGGGACATAGACAGATTAAGTAAGGTGGCAAAACTGTGGCAGATGGAGTTCAATGTGTGAGGTCATCCACTTTAGATTTTAAAAAGACCAATGGACATATTTTCTTAATGGTGAGAGACTAGGAGCTGTGGAGGAGCAAAGAGATTTAGGTGTCCATATACACAAATCACTAAAAGCTAGTTCACAAGTACAAAAAGTAATCAGAAAGGCTAATTGAATGTTGGCCTTTATCTCAAGGGGTTTGGAATTCAAAAGTGAGGAAGTGATGTTTCTGGTGTCCAGAGCCTTGGTCAGATCCCACCTGGAGTACTGCATTCTGTTTTGGGCACCAATCCTCAGGAAAGGTATATTGGTCTTGGAAGGGGTACAGCACAAATTCACCAGAATGATACCAGGGTTAAATTACAAGGGCAGGTTGTATAAATTTGGCTTGTATTCCTTTGAGTTTAGAAGGTTCAGGATTGATTTAATCGAGGTGTTTAAAATGATAAAGGGATTTGATAGAGTAGATACAGAGAAACTATTTCCACTGGTGTGGGAATCCAGAACAATGGGGCATTATCTTAAAATTAGAGCTATGCCATTTAGGAGTGAAATCAGAAAGCACTTTTTCATACAATGGGTCGTCGACCTGGAACTCACTGCCTCAAAAGACTGGTCAGTTGAAATTTTCAAGACTGAGATCGATAGATTTTTGTTAGATAAGTGTATCAAGGGATATAGAACAAAGGTGGGTAAATGGAGTTGAGGTACAGATCAACCATGATCTAGTTGAATGGTGGAACAGGCTCGAGGTCCTGAATGGCCAACTCCTGTTCCTAAGTTAGGCATTCCCATGGTATGTCACTTGAGTTGTCTAAGAGCAGAACTTTAGACAGTTATAAGGTCTGTTGATCTTCGCTCAAGGTTAAGTCTCTGTATCTTATCTCCTAGCTTGCTGAAGCAGGCAAAGAGTAGTAGATCTTTAATGTTAGAATCCAAAGTCCATATAACAGGCACAGTAGGAGCATTTCATATTACTATGACCTGTGCCAGTGATGGTTCCACTGGGATACCACAGGAATTGCTATGCATTCCTGGCATACTGCAGTAGAGACAACCATTAATTCAGTATTGCACAGATCCAGATCAGGAACTCATTAAGTGTCAGCTTGGGTGAATTACTCTCATTTCTAAGTTAGAGGTTATGTGTTCAAATCCCAATTCAGGATTTGAGCACATAATCTAGGCAGGTGTGCTGCATTGTCAGAGGTGCCATCTTTCAGATGAGATGTCAAAACAAGGCCCTGACTGCCTGATCCAGTGGATGTAACAGATCCCCTGGCAGTATTCAAAGAAAAGCAGTGAGTTCTCCCAATATTCTTCCCTTAATCAACATTACCAAAAGCAGATTAACTAGTAATTCATCTTATTATCTTATGGAAATTGGCTGTCGCAATGAATTACTGCACTTCAAAAATAATTAATTGGTTGTGAAGAACTTTTGGATGTCCTGAGGATGTGATAAGGCGCTATATAAATGGTCTTTCTTCCTTTTCTCCATATTCCTCAAGACCTTGCATTGTGTTTTCACAGACATAATGACTCATGTAGAAGATCCTACTTAGACAGCAATATTCATTCATAAAGCAGATCTTGTGAAGTCTGAAGTCCCAGGTGTTGCAGCAGAGCCAATCACCTCTGGTGGGAGGTGACTGGTCTTGGGTGGCGAACATCACTAGCTCTTCCTTTCCCATGCTCTTTGACTTACCCTGTGCTTCCTCGTCAATCACTATATACCCTGCAGGGTATACGTGGCTATGCTGATGCTTGGGAGAGACTCTGATTGCAATATAGGGTGTTCAGAGGTGCAGGGTGCTGTCTGCCTTCACGGTCTTCCTCCGTTCTCATGAAAAGATAAGATCGTAAAATTTCCAAATACTCCTTCAGTAAACCACATTGCAGCATTACATTCATTGCATTATACTCTATGATGTTACTTAAGCTCAGTGTATGGCTGTGTAGGCAGTTACTCAGCAGGATAATATTACATGACATAAATCTTATGGTACGTGTCATGAGCTCAGGGGAAGCCTCTGGCTTTATTATCCTCCACTATCTCAATGCTCTCTCTCTCGATAATGGCTAGGATTGCTTCCTTAAATTTAGTAAATAGCTTGTACTGTTTGGAATTTTTTCCTCAAATGTGGTCAGCAGCTTGTACTGTTTGGGATCCCCACCAGTGTGGCACTGCGCTTGTCGGTTAAAGGCCATCTTGTTATGCAAGTAGCGTAATAGTATTGAGATATTGAACATACATAGCACATTGATAGTTTCATGCAGCTATACAACTTCAGCGCATACTGCATGCTTCAAATTGAACAGATGTCACCTTGCTAGATTGACAGGCAAGCATTTCTTTTGTGAACCCCTTTTTGAATTTGTTGCTGTGTACACAAGTTGGTGCATGCATTTCCTACATGTGTCTTTACCAAACCCATTCATGCTCAGCCCTGGTTCTCCCTTGCCAGTACTGCATTGGTTAACATCCTTTTGCAAGTTTAAACAGAATAGGAGTAGAAGTTTGGCAGGGCTGATTTTCTTGCAGCAGGTGCTTGGACCCATAGAAGTGTACAGCACAGATGGAGGCCAATTGATCCGTCATGTAGTGCTGGCGCTTTGCTAGAGCACTCATATGTTTGTCATGCAGAATTATAGTTTGACTTCTCTTTGCAGGTTTTTTGAGATGTCATCTTTTTACCGTGGCCTGGAAGACCTTGTGTATTTCGGGGACAGTATTGACTCTTTCAGTAATTTCCTTCCATGCCTCCTGCACTAGAAACTTTCAGGAGGTGGGATTGTGTGGCCATCCCTGGCATATATTTTGTCCCCCCTTTCTCTAACTCCCTCAAGCTGCTGTTCCAGTGCCTGATCACTGAATCTGGATTTTCTTTGCCTTCTAGCTTTCATTTTGTAGATCATTTACTGAATAAACAACTGCACTGGATTCACAAGTACTATTTCAGAGTTTAACTTACTGTCCAATTCTGTTTAAACGTTCTGGCCTTGATAATGGACCTCATTCTGCTGTCCTGGTGTGTTTTCGTTATAGTGAATGCTGTATTGCATGCAAGTTACCCAGTACAATTGCAGCTTAATGAGCATGCTTAATTACACTTGGAAAGTTCAAGTAATGTGCGGTTAATCCTTTTTTAGCACAAAAAGTATCCTGATATAACACACTGGCCTAGAGATTCAGCCGCGAGCACCCGTTTTTCGAGTGTTAAGGGACCTACTATGTTCCCAATATGGCGGGCAGGAAGCGCACGCATACTTCTGGCCAGAAGTGCACCGCCTGCCATATTGGTACAGGAGGGCCTGCTGGCAGCAAGAGCAGCTGCATTCTAAGTAGAGAATAATATATTTAAATTAGGGTACTGCGCTTCTTACAGGACCCATTCTCAATTTTGGACTGCCCCAGCGCTTCAATCGCCACGTGCTGACCTCGCACAGCATAACGTGGCACGAACCGGCATGAAGGCCCCCTCACCAATGCTATTTAAAAGCATCATGCAATACTTACAGGCTAGTTGCTGGCTTAGTATTTCTGGCTACTGCTTGACTTCTAAGCATTTTTTGCTGTGTTGATTCATTGGAATAGTTCACTTTTTTTGCGCAGAAGAAGTTTTGCTGCTTTTGCACTATTCTTGCTCTTTGGTTGTCAAGGTCACCATCGCCCTCAACTTTTATGCCACGGGCTCCTTTCTGGCTGCAACAGGTGACATCAGCAACATCATACAGTTCGCAGTACACTGATGTATCAGGGAGGTCACCGAGGCTCTCTACACCAGGAGACAATCCTACATCACTTTTCCTATTGACAGAGTGAAGCAGGATGAGAGAGCACTAGGTTTTGCATGCATAGCAAGCTTCCCCATGGTGCAAGGTGCCATTGACCGGGCACCCATTGCCTTACGTGATCCCTATCAGCAACCTGACATCTTTATCAATTGAAAGAGATTCTGCACCCTCACTGCACAGCTGGTTTGCGACCACAGACAGCGCATCATGCAGGTCTGTGCCCGCTATCCCGACAGATGCCATGACTCTTTCACCCTGCGCCAGTCTTCTGTGCCCCCTTTACTTTTGCAGGTCAATGCTCTATTGCAGTAAGCAGCATTTTTGACATAAGTTGAAGATAACTGCACTAAGGGATTGTGGTCAGAATATACAGCAAACGCAGTCCTGTAGAAGTATGGTTGTAGCTCCTGCAACACCCAGATGATACTTAAGCATTGTTTTTCAATTGCAGGATAAGCCATTTCCGTGGCAGTAGCTTACGACTCCGGTAAAGGACTGGGTGTTCTTCCCTGTGGTTGTTCACCTGGCTCAGCACACCTCTGGTGCATCAGTGTGGACTGTAAAACCTCAGGAATAATCTGGACCAGCTAGCATGAGGCCTGTACACAAATCATCTTTCAGCTTTATAAAAGAATTTTCTGCATTGAGAGAGTAGATCATTTGATTGGACTTTGACATCTGTGTCACATTAATTCATGAGACCGTTATATTGCTACAGTTGAGGATGAACCTACGATAATAGCCAGCATCGACCTGAAATGTTAACTCTGTTTCTTTCTCCACAGATGCTGCCTGACTTGCTGGGTATTTCCAGCATTTTCTGTTTTTATTACTATGTGATCTTGTCCTTCTTAAGAACCAGCACCACTGGTAATGCCCATGGACTCTGGGACAGGAGTATTACTCCCAGGTCCAACCTCTCCTACACTTCTCCAACTAAGCATTCCTTCACACTATGGGGTATGCATGTTGTTTGACTTAATTTGAGGTGCCTGTGTTTACTTTATGCATCATTTGCTTTGCACAGACTACCCAAGAGCAGTAATTGAAATCCTAGCAGCATGTTGCTTGCTAACTATTTCTGTGTGGAAGATAACTAAGTTGATTGAGTAATCTAATACACCAAAGGAGCCATTTTACTCCCCCTCACCTGGCTGGCCATAATGTATAGGCCACGTATGCGAGATTTAGCATGTTCGCCTAGTTGATTAGGCATCTCAACTACATAATCTATTTTGTTGCTCCTTTCCCCCCACTGTGTATTAACCCATGTAGTAAGCCTGTAATTTGTTATGTGTCACTGGCAGTAATACTAGCATGCTATGGCCCACCTGGTATTCTTGGTGCCTGATACAGTCTTCCTTGGGACCCGAACACTTCCCTGGACCAACAATCACCTGCACTGTGTCTTACTTTGTTAAAATTACAGCCCCTGCAAACTCTGGCATCACCCCTTGGACTTCTTTTCTGCGGCACATCCTCGGCTTCAGGGCTGTGGACGCGCACACAGCTGGAATCCCAGTGGACTAACTCCTTCCCATTCATTCTCATTATGTAGAGTTGCAGTGAACCAGCTACTTCCCGTTCAGTACAATTATATAAAGGCTGTGTTCAGTGTTCCGATTAGTTTCCAGTAGTGCTGAGAACTGTTGGTGGGAGGCTATAACATGACACCCTACAGCTGGGTTGCAACAAGGAAAAGGTGCATGCATTGTTTTCAAAATTAATGCCATACACGAGTGCTGTTAATCACTGTTATATAAAATTCTGCTGGACTAACTCCTTCCCATTCATTGGAGGTATATGGAATGTCAGTGGACTAACCCCTTTCTAATTCTATTGTACATAGTTCAATTCTTCCCATTCATTATGCACACAATTCCAGATGTCATGAAAATTAATTGCACAATTCTAATTGCAGTTTTAAAATGTTTACCAGTTTTTAATGCTGAGTATACTGTCATAGGCTGTCACAGACACAAATTGCTGCAAATTTAATCAATTTAATTTCTTTTTTATATAAAGAGCTATTTGTTAAACATTTTCTGTTACTTTTGTTTAAATTAACCTGAATAAGTGAGTAAATAGACTATGGTACAGAGATTTACGAAGTGGCTGTTTTTATCTGTAGTTTTATAGCTCCTAATGGAAGTGGAACATTTCTGCGAGTCTCCTTATGTGTTTATTAGCGTTCACCTCTGTATGGTTTAGTGTCCTTCACACTCACAAAGTGCATTTAGATAGCAGATTAGTGACAGGTAACTTGCTGATTTGTTAACCATTTGTCAAAACAAGGCAGTTCAGTGCCTCTGTATAAAGTGACTGCCTAATCCAACCACCGCCATTGTCACACTTATAGACCCCTTAATGGATGCATATATATGATTTATTTAATCTTTATTTTAGTTAAAAAAAATACAATTCTTGTGTATAACGGGTCTAAACACTTCTTGGTAGAATCAAGATTTTTTTCCTATCGTGATTGTTCTTTTCTTTCAACACATGGACATACATCGGCCTACAAATTGCACTGAGCAGTGATCGAACGTCACCCGCCGCTCGTTAGTTATAAACGCACTCACAAACTATTCACAGGGCTTTTGGGGGCAATTTGCTTCAATGGTGAGCTGCAAAAAGTGCAGTGCTACTGTAAGCTGTGAGAGTGGGGAAAGGATCGCTCTCACCCTTCAATCAGCTTGAAGCATCCTTGAAAAGCCGCACCGTCAAAACCAGGAAGTGAAAGCTACGATAATAAATTCAATTAAAAAAATTTAATTAAAAAATTTTTTTTTTTATAAACGTCCAACAAAAATTAAAATCAGAAGTAATGAGACTCCACGTTTTTAAAAGTTAATTTTCAGTGCTAGAGAGGTTGTTTGGCAGTCATTAAGACTTACCACACCATTAAAAGTTAGTTTAGACCTAAAAAACCCAGCATACCTTTTTTATGGAGAGATTAATTCGTTTCCAGCTGGGCAGGAGAGCAAGTTCGCGCTGGTCTATTCATTCATCCGGCGAGATGTCCTTCCTGCGCAGCTTTCAAACGAGCAGGGCAAATGGTAGAGCAGTTTCCGGATTTCCGCGTTTGACTGTGCATGTGTGCTCACCAGAACTTGCTCTTCCATTTGCCCTGAATTATCAGTGAGTCCTGTTAGCATCGCCATTATTTTATGAGCAATTTCCGGGCCATTATGTTCATATAGTATATGGTGTTTATGGTGCCATGTGTGAGGGCTCACTAACTACTGCAATTACATTGTAGTAGTTAGTGAGCCCTTTTGAGTTCTTTGGCATGATCCTGTAGAATTATTCAGGACGTGACAATGGAAGTGGTGTGTGTTGACCTGCTGTGTCAGTGCCTGATAGGTTTTGGTTGTACGTACTTCTTTTATGTGTGGGACCCACCTGAGTGTTTTTTTTAAATGTTGATCTACAGTATGTACTCAGTTAGCCAATCTCTGTGAGAGCTGTTGAGGGGCATTGCAATCCTGGGCTAAGGAGCAGAAATCAGTACTGGGATCTTCCACCTAATCACTATTTAGCAACCCTTTCTGGAAACTGCGTATGTGTGGTAAGGAAAGGATTGGGTCGGCTGCAATGACCTCTATGATTCAATAGCAGTTCAATAAGCCGTCTAATACTTACTGGCTAGGCTCACACATGAAAAATGACCACATTGGCAAAGTACCGGGGAAACCTGTTACTTGTGGAACTACACCCCGGTACAGAAGAGGAGCAAATTTTAGCAGGAATAAAAATAGAAAATCTTCACAAAATGCAAATGAATAGTTTTAAGAACATTGAAAGTAGTGTGAATAGCAATGTATTAAGTGTTTGAATCTCAGTTTTGTTTCTAGGGAAATCTGTTACAGAGAACACAAATGGGGCTGTTACTGCTTTCAGTTAATAGAGTGTACCGTGCCCTTTCTGTGTCAGTTACGTGCCAGTTATATTGTAAAGCAGAGAAAAGGGAGCGATAGGCTTGAGTGGAATGCTCCATTTCAGCTACTTCTCATTTTGTTTTGTGCTTTATTTCTGCTCGTTTTCTTTTATTCTCTGGCTGTCACTCTGACAAACGGCTGTTTGTTTTGCCATGTAAACCACGTAAAAACTTGGGCACAGAGTTGAGGTCAGAGCTGTGATCAGCTGGAAAATGGCCAGGGTGAAAAACAGAACTTGGAACGCTCCCACAAATGTGGAAGGGAGCAAGCGTGCCTTCCACCAGTTTTCAACAGGCATTAACCTTCTTCGATGGTATTCCTAAGCTTGTATTTTGGGCAGGCTAATGATATCAGGGGCGGGCTTTATGTAAATTTAAAGAAGGACAGAAGTGGTGACAAAGGGGCATTGCTTCTATTTCAGTTTGTAGGCCGCCACCCCCGCCCCACACTAAAGAAAATGAGCAATACAGAACGGTGCTGTAACACAAGCACTGCCCCGTGGGACAAATATTTACCTGGTCCTCAAACCTGGTGCTGCAAGAAAAATTAAATTCCGTTTTGTCATCGATTCATCCTTTTACTGGCACCTTTTACAGTTTTATAAAGTGGACAGGTTATGCTATTCCCTCATCCAATGCAGTGAAATGAAAGTCTATTTTGTTGTGCGGGCGTCAGATGGTTCACTAACATCCCTTGTTTGCATTGAGATGGTGGGTCCCTGCTTTGGTCAAATTTGCTACACATTTTTATAAAGCAATTGTTACTTGAATATATTAGATAGAATTATTTTTAATTATTAAGAAACCTAAGGTCCACAGTGCAGGGAGCCACCAAGACTGAAAACAGCAAAAAAGATGAGATAATGGCAAACTTGGGATATAAAAGCTTGTAGATTACAATGAAGAAGAAACGGTTCTTGGTAGAGAATGAGTCAAGTCCAGCTTGAGAAAGATGCAAAATAAAACTTCCTCTACACTGTCCCAACAAAAATTTACTTCAAATTCAGAATAATACTCCTCACCCGATGCATCAGTGGGATGCTCCAATTTCCCACCCCGGCCATTTTTGTGGCTTTTGAGTGAGACGAACAATTTATTTGCACTTTGCCCATTCTCCTAATTCCCTCTATATTCCTGCTTTTCCCCTCTTTCCTATTCCTCATGCCTCTTTTCGGCCCTTCTCTGCCCTTCTCTCTCACTTGCAGCTTTCAACATCATATTTAGTCTATTTAGTTTTGCCTCCACTTTGGAAGATGAATTTACATCAGTTCTCCATTCAAGACTACGAAGCTGCTGCACGACACTTTCAACACCAATAACTTTGGTAAACTCCCTTTTTGATACTTCACTGCCCTCTGCTGGAATAATCCTCCCACTCCTTTGTTGCCTGCTCTATTCAGTCCAGTGATAAACATACTTCTTCCTAATTATGTAAGCATCACAATCTTTATACATCAAGATTTTTTTCCCCTCCAATTTTGTCAAAGTTTTTCCTCTAAGCTCTTCTCTCCTTCAAATGGTGGCTTACGTTGGGGCAACCCTTTGGTACCTCATCCAAGTGGTCATTCTTCATCTGTGAGTTGCAGTGCGAATATCAATATCGTACTGGCTCTGGAGGACATCAAGGCCAACCCTAACCATGTCTCTATTTGATGTCCACACAAACACACTGGATAGCAACCAAGGGCTTGAAATTCCAGTAAGTGCTATCTTTAGCACACTGATTATCACGCTTGTGTAACATACCTATGTGCACTGTTCTAATGTAATTGTTAACCGACTCAGACAGATATGAACACCCAGGAGTTAATTCAGCTGTAAATATATCTGTGTTTCTGTCCCCTGTGCTGTTTGAATTGACTGTATTCTGCCAACCAGGGTCATATCTGTTCGTCCCAGTAAAATATTTTCAGTTGATAAATAAATAAGCAGTGCCAAATTGGATGCAGTTCAAAAAATCATTCCTAATTTATTTCTGTAAATATTTTGGCTAAGTTTTGCAAAACACTCTTTTCCTTAATCCCCCTAAAGCTATCATGTGGGATTTGTTTCATTACTTTTTGTTTAGCTGACCTGATTCCAAAAAGATTTATCAAGCTTAAACGGAATATTGTGGAACACTTTTGAGAACACAAGTAAGAGCAGGAGTACATTGTAGAGCTCTGTTAACAGTGGTGTTTCAATCGCAAACTAAATTTTTAAAGATCTCCCAAATGATTTCTAGACTGTTCTTAAGAGAAGTAAGATTTTACAGCTCACCATTCAATTGAAGGAGTGACTGGTGTCAAATAACAGAGGCTGGCTGTTGAGTTGCCTTAATGTGAAGTATCTATGGCCATTCTGTCAGCAAACTCGTCAGTATCTCCCTCAAGTTCTGATCTGTGTTTGGCTACGAACGGAGAATGGGTAAATTTTGCTGACGAACTCTTCAATGTCAAGTGATATTCTATCCCTTGAATGTTTTGCACAATTGTGAATCATGTGGGCTCTACAGTTTATTGGAAGTAACCCATCAACATTAGATTTCAGCCACTAAATGACAGTGAGGCTGCCCCAAGGTTTACAGATGGTGGTATCAGCACTGCAGGGAGGGTTGCATTTCACTGTGATTGTCTAACTTTTTTCTTAATTTGATGAGTTATGGCAGTGCGCTTTACTTGCAGAAATATAGCATGCTCCTTGCCATTCAGCTTTGGGATTGAACAGTCCAACCTCAGGAGAAAGAACCTGATAATTCCTTTACTGGAGGCACTTTTCTCCTTCCTCCTTGAGGTAACATCAAAAAAGTACCATCAGTCAATACATACATGGTGGGGTAAGGAAGGTAACATACACCTTCAGGATACCGCAATAAATTTGGGAATAGTAGCCTATATGCTGAAGTACAACACATGGGAGAGAGAAGGATAGCATATCCCTGAGCTACTGCAAGCAGGCTCTGGACGGTACTGTACACCTGAGGTACCACAAGTGGGATGAGAAGAATAATGTACACCCCAAACTACTGTGAGTAGAGCAAAGAAGCTAATGTATGCTCCAAGGTACTGTGGGCATGGTAACATATACCCTGATTATTCGTTCATGGAATGTGGGCGTCACTGGCGAGGCCAGCATTTATTGCCCATCCCTAATTGTCCTTGAGAAGGTGGTGATGAGCCACCTTCTTGAACCACTGCAGTTTGTGTGGTGAAGGTTCTCCCACAGTGCTGTTAGGTAGGGAGTTCCAGGATTTTGACCCAGCGACAATGAAGGAACGGCGATATATTTCCAAGTCGGGATGGTGTGTGACATGGAGGGGAACGTGCAGGTGGTGTTGTTCCCATGTGCCCGCTGCTCTTGTCCTTCTAGGCGGTAGAGGTCGAGGGTTTGGGAGGTGCTGTCAAAGAAGCCTTGGCGAGTTGCTGCAGTACATCCTGTAGATGGTACACACTGCAGCCACGGTGCGCCAGTGGTGAAGAGAGTGAATGTTTCAGGTGGTGGATGGGGTGCCAATCAAGCGGGCTGCTTTGTCCTGGATGGTGTCGAGCTTCTTGAGTGTTGTTGGAGCTGCTCATCCAGGCAAGTGGAGAGTAATCCATCACATTCCTGACTTGTGCCTTGTAGATGGTGGAAAGGCTTTGGGGATTCAGGAGGTGAGTCACTCGCCACAGAATACCCAGCCTCTGACCTGCTCATGTAGCCACAATATTTATTGTGGCTTGTCCAGTTAAGTTTCTGGTCAGTGGTGATCCCCAAGACGTTGATGGTGGGGGATTTGGCGATGGTAATGCCGTTGAATGTCATGGGGAGGTGGTTAGACTCTCTCTTGTTGAAGATGGTCATTGCCTGGCACTTGTCTAGCCCGAATGTTACTTGCCATTTATCAGCCCAACCCTGGATGTTGTCCAGGTCTTGCTGCATGCGGGCTCGGACTGCTTCATTATCTGAGAGGTTGCGAATGGATCTGAACACTGCAATCATTAGCGAACATTCCATTTTCTGACCTTATGATGGAGGGAAGGTCATTGATGAAGCAGCTGAAGATGGTTGGGCCCAGGACACTGCCCTGAGGAACTCCTGCAGCAATGTCCTGGGGCTGAGATGATTGGCCTCCAACAACCACTACCATCTTCCTTTGTGCTAGGTATGACTCCAGCCACTGGAGAATTTTTCTCCTGATTCCCATTGACTTCAGTTTTACTAGGGCTCCTTGGTGTCACACTCGGTCAAATGCTGCCTTGATGTCAAGGGCAGTCACTCTCACCTCACCTCTGGAATTCAGCTCTTTTGTCCATGTTTGGACCAAGGCTGTAATGAGGTCTGGAGCCGAGTGGTCCTGGCGGAACCCAAACTGAGCATCAGTGAGCAGGTTATTGGTGAGTAAGTGCCGCTTGATAGCACTGTCGACGACACCTTCCATCACTTTGCTGATGATTGAGAGTAGACTGATGGGGCGGTAATTGGCCGGATTGGATTTGTCCTGCTTTTTGTGGGCAATTTTCCACATTGTCTGGCAGATGCCAGTGCTGTAGCTGTACTGTGATGAACTGCAAGTGGATTTGGGAATGGTAGTGTGCACCCTGAGGTACTTTGAGTGGGATGGAGTATTTTGTGTACACCCTGAGATAGTGTGAATCATGTGAGGAGAGCAGTGTGCACCCTGAGGTACAGTAAATAGCATAGGACGGGTAGTGTACATCCTGAGATATTGTGAATCATGTGGAGAGAGTAGTGTACATCATGAGATATTGTGAATCATGTGGAGAGAGTAGTGTACATCATGAGGTACTGTGAATAGTGTGGAGAGAGTAGTGTACACCCTGGAGTACTGTGAATAGTGTGGAGAGAGTAGTCTGCACCCTGAGGTATTGTGTGGAGAGAGTAGTGTACACTCTGAGGTACTGTGAATAGTGTGGAGAGAGTAGTGTACACCCTGAGGTATTGTGTGGAGAGAGTAGTCTGCACCCTGAGGTATTGTGAATTGTGTGGAGAGAGTAGTGTACACCCTGAGGTATTGTGTGGAGAGAGTAGTGTACACCCTGAGGTATTGTGAATAGTGTGGAGAGAGTAGTGTACACCCTGAGGTATTGTGAATAGTGTGGAGAGAGTAGTGTACACCCTGAGGTATTGTGTGGAGAGAGTAGTGTACACCCTGAGGTATTGTGAATAGTGTGGAGAGAGTAGTGTACACCCTGAGGTATTGTGAATAGTGTGGAGAGAGTAGTGTACACCCTGAGGTATTGTGTGGAGAGAGTAGTGTACACCCTGAGGTATTGTGAATAGTGTGGAGAGAGTAGTGTACACCCTGAGGTATTGTGTGGAGAGAGTAATGTACACCATGGGGTACTGTGAATAGTGTGGAGAGAGTAGCGTACACCCTAGGGTATTGTGAATAATGTGGAGAGAGTAGTGTACACTCTGAGGTACTGTGAATAGTGTGGAGAGAGTGGCGTACACCCTAGGGTATTGTGAATAATGTGGAGAGAGTAATGTACACCATGGGGTACTGTGAATAGTGTGGAGAGAGTAGCGTACACCCTAGGGTATTGTGAATAATGTGGAGAGAGTAGTGTACACTCTGAGGTACTGTGAAAAGTGTGGAGAGAGTAGCGTACACCCTAGGGTATTGTGAATTGTGTGGAGAGAGTAATGTACACCATGGGGTACTGTGAATAGTGTGGAGAGAGTGGCGTACACCCTAGGGTATTGTGAATAATGTGGAGAGAGTAATGTACACCATGGGGTACTGTGAATAGTGTGGAGAGAGTAGTGTACACCCTGAAGTACTGTGGGTGGCTCGAGGAGATTAGTGTGCACCTGTGGGGATAATTTAATAAGGAAGGCCTATGTTCAAATAGTGGACAAAAGAATTTGTTATGAATGCGTTATTAATATTGCACAGCATGATTTGAACCCACCAAAGAGAAGGGAATCTGATAAAATATAAGCTTCCTTTAAAATTGTAAATATACATTGTGGGGTGAATTTTGTTTCTTGTGTTACCAAGAGCTATGGCATTGGGCAATTGATATTTATTATTAGAAAGAGTGAGACTAATTTCAAACCATTTGAAACAGGTAGAATAGTGCTTATCTTTCAGAGTGAGATGGATTAAATTTGGTGACATATCTAAACCTAAATGGGTGAGTCTAATTCCAGCTGGGTGAGACTCAAAAGATCTGCATGCTCATCACAGTTCTATGCCATTTAAAGAAAGAAAGAACTTGCATTTATATAGTGCCTTTCACGACCTCAGGACGTCTCAAAGTGCTTTGCAGCCAATGAAGTATTTAAATCACATCTAGATGAGCAATCATTCAAACAGTTCCTGATATTTTTCTCCAGATATATTAGGGATAAAATCCTACAAAGAAAACTGTTGAAGTTATCTCAACATGTCTCATCTAATCTAATCACTCAGCCTTTCGATCGCATTGGCACTGCCAGCTATGCAATTAGTAGTAAAATTACATTTTAACACACCAGCATTTAAAAACCGCAGTCTCTTTATTTCATTCCAATGAGTTTCCAATTCACTTCATTTTGCAGAGTTATTGTCTTGGAAAAGGGGATTTGTTGCTCATATTCTTCTGATCTTGTCTTCAAATCAGTCTTAATTTCATTTGTTACCGTCCCATCTTTAGTTGTGGACTTAATTTTTCCTTTGGGTATCTTTCACCTATTTTTAAAAAAATTATTTCAATCTGTGTCAATAATAATTTTGTTTTTCTTAATATTTTATCTGTACTGTATGAAACAAACTTGATTCATTTTGAAATTCTCTTAACCTTCCACTGTACCCACACAGCTCACAGCCCAGTGTCGACTGCAAACGCTGCTTTACCCACAAAATTCACAGCCGACTGCTGGCTGTACCACCTGCTGAAGCCCCACAACTCACTGCACAGCACAGGCTGGATCCTCTTCTGTACTGTCACACATCACCACCTAGTGCTGGGTGGTCCCTCTGCTCTACCCAGAAATCTCACCACCCAGTAGAGGCTGTACCCTCTGCTATAACCACACAGCTCGTGGCCCAGCGTAGGCTGAATTCTCTGCAATATTCATCATCTCAGCATCCAGCACATACCCTTTGTTATATACAGAATTATCACAACTCAGTGCAGACGGGGATCTCTATACCCACTTTGCCCATCACCACAGCACAGGCAGTATGCTATGCAACGTACACTCCCCTCACCCACAGTGCAGGTTGGACCCTCTTCTATACCCACACTGATCATCAGGGCATGCTGCATCTTCTGCTTTACCCATACTTCCACCCGTTCCAGTATGGGCTAATGATCTCTGCTGCACCCAAACTACCTCCCCTTCAAATGTGGAATGCATCCTTTGTTAGACAAAAACTGCTACGCTTCCCAACTTGGCTGTATCCTTTAGCAGCCAATGCTGGATCGGTCAATCCTGTTATACAACGGTCAGTGTAAGGAGAGTCTGTTATATAAACGTTAGTTTATGCTTCTTACACAATCAGTAAAGATATGCAAATCCAGATTTAAACAAATTCTTCCTCTGTCCAGACTTACTGCATCGAACAAAATTTGACTGTAAATACAATTAAAAATCTATGTTTGACCAAAGAAATTCTCTGTATTTCAACTAGTTAGTGTTGACAGGCAACCTGATTTCTGTAGTTAAGTTCTATTTACGATAACATAGCCATTGGTTTGGGGAGGGAAAGGGGTTCACTTCGTAATCTCCAGTTCCATCTATTGCGAGAATACTGTTCGATCAACGTCTAACAGAGCTCAGTCCCGTAAGTGTGTAACCGTAAGAGGGAGTAAATATAAAATAGGCTGGGGAGCAGAAAGATTCTGTTTTATTATACTATCAGCAATGAAATTACCAAAAATGAATTTGAGTATTCATGAGATGGACAGATCCTGAAGCTGTCACAGAACCTTCCTCTGACTGCACCGTTTACACGTGATACGTCTGTGATGTCATTAGATATTGTGTGTGGTGCAAGCGCTGATAGCGATCAGAATCATGTCACAATTGTGAGGGGGGAAAAGCAACTTTTTAAAAGTTTACCAAATTTCTTTAGCCAGCAAACCTTGTTAATTGAATTTATTTCCAATTAATGGTAAATTATTATCAAGCAAAACTCATAATTTCCATTGCTTAGATTTAGCTTGGAGGCAAGGAAGGAATGACCACATTTCCAGTCAGATCATAACAAAAGACTTGCATAGATTCCCCATTAATTTTCATTGTCAAAGCTGCCATTTCGTACACTTGGAAACCAATAGTAAAAATTTCAGAATTTTGTTTCTCAGCTATCATATTAGTTATTTAAGTGACTCAAATGTTTGGATTAGTGGGAGTTTAGCTGAGTTGCATAACATTGGAGAGCTGTCACCAGCCTAGTTCAACTTCCTGCCACTGATCAGAGACCTCGATCAGCGCTTGCACTACGCGCACAATATGAAATGACATCACAGAAGTATCACGCGTGAAAGATGCAGTCAGAGGAAGTGTGACTTGTGACTGCTGCGGGCTCTGTCCATTTCATGAACACTCTGATTCGTTTTTGGTGATTTCAGCACTGTTAGTACTATCTACCTTCTACCAATTACTTTAAATCTATGCCCCCTGGTCACTGACCCCTCTGCTAAGGGAAATAGGTCCTCCCTATCCACTTTATCTAGGCCCTTCATTCTAGTTAATCTACGCTGCAATCCCTCCAAGGCTAATATAACCTTCCTAAGGTGCGGTGCCCAGAACAGATCACAGTACTCCAGGTGTGATCTAACCAGGTCTTTGGATAGCTGTAGCATAACTTCTACCCCCTTGTATTCTAGTCCTCTAGATATAAAGGCCAGCGTTCCATTAGCCTTTTTGATTATTTTCTGTACCTGTCCATGACATTTTACTGATCTATGTACGTGGACCCCATATCTCTTTGGACCTCCACTGTTTTGAGCTTTTCACCATGTTGAAAGTACTCTGATTGATCCTTTTTAAGTCCAAATTGGATGACCTCACACTCG
>NW_027138982.1:0-28345 GCF_035084215.1 Heptranchias perlo | reverse complement strand
CACAAATAACCTCCCAGAAATGTTAGGGAACCAAGGGTCTAGTGAGAGGGAGGAACTGAAGGAAATTAGTATTAGTAAAAAAATAGTGCTCGGGAAATTAATGGGGCGAAAGGCTGACAAATCCCCAGGGCCTGATAATCTACATCCCAGAGTACTAAAGGAAGTGGCCCTGGAAATAGTGGATGCATTGGTGATCATCTTCCAAAATTCTATAGACTCCGGAACAGTTCCTACAGATTGGAGGGTGGCAAATGTAACCCCACTATTTAAAAAAGGAGGGAGAGAAAAACAGGGAATTCCAGACCAGTTAGCCTAACATCAGTAGTGGGGAAAATGCTCGAGTCTATTATAAAGGATGTGATAACAGAACACTCGGAGGGCATTAATGGGATTGAACAAAGTCAGCAAGGGTTTATGAAAGGGAAATCATGCTCAACAAATCTACTGGAGTTTTTTGAGGATGTAACTAGTAGAATAGATAGGGGAGAATCAGTGGATATGGTGGATTTGGACTTTCAGAAGGCTTTTGATAAGGTTCCACACAAGAGGTTAGTATGCAAAATTAAAGCACATGGGATTGGGGGGAATATACTGGCATGGATTGAGAATTGGTTGACAGACAGGAAACAGAGAGTAGGAATAAACGGGTCTTTTTCCGGGTGGCAGGCAGTGACTAGTGGGGTGCCGCAGGGATCAGTGCTTGGGCCCCAGCTATTCACAATATATATCAATGATTTGGATGAGGGAACCAAATGTAACATTTCCAAGTTTGCAGACGACACAAAGCTGGGGTGGAATGTGAGCTGTGAGGAGGATGCAAAGAGGCTCCAATGTGATTTAGACAAGTTGGGTGAGCGGGCAAGAACATGTCAGATGCAGTATAATGTGGATAAATGTGAGGTTATCCACTTTGGTTGTAAAAACAGAAAGGCAGATTATTATCTGAATGGTGATAGATTGGGAAAAGGGGAGGTGCAACTAGACCTGGGTGTCCTTGTACACCAGTCGCCGAAAGTGAGCATTCAGGTGCAGCAAGCAGTTAGGAAGGTGAATGGTATGTTGGCCTTCATTGCAAGAGGATTTGAGTACAGGAGCAGGGATGTCTTACTGCAGTTATACAGGGCTTTGGTGAGACCACATCTGGAGTATTGTGTGCAGTTTTGGTCTCCTTATCTGAGGAAGGATGTTCTTGCCATGGAGGGAGTGCAATGAAGGTTTACCAGACTGATTCCTGGGATGGCAGGACTGACGTATGAGGGGAGATTGGGTCGACTAGGCCTATATTCACCAGAGTTTAGAAGAATGAGAGGTGATCTCATCGAAACATATAAAATTCTAACAGGACTAGACAGACTAGATACAGGGAGGATGTTCCCGATGGCTGGGGAGTCCAGAACCAGGGGTCACAGTCTCAGGATACGGGGTATACCATTTAGAACTGAGATGAGGAGAAATTTCTTCACTCAGAGAGTGGTGAACCTGTGGAATTCTCTACCATAGAAGGCAGTGGAGGCCAAGTCATTAGATGTATTCAAGAAGGAGATAGATATATTTCTTAATGCTAAAGGGATCAAGGGATATGGGGAAAAAGCGTGAACAGGGTACTGAGTTAGACGATCGGCCATGATCATTTTGAATGGCGGAGCAGGCCCGAAGGGCCGAATGGCCTACTCTTGCTCCTATTTTCTATGATTCTATGATTCAGCCTCAGACAGTGGCCAGGGAGAGGGGTGGAGTCGGTGACTAAGGAATGGAGTTTGTGAGCGGGGACCAAAGACAATGGCTTCGGTCTTCCCAAATTTAGTTGGAGGAACTTTTTACTCATCCAGTACTGGATGTCAGACAAGCTGTGTGAGAAATGATGTCAGACAAGCTGTGTGAGAAATCAGAGACAGCGGAGAGGTCAAGGGAGGTGGTGGTGAGGTCGAGCTGGGTGATGTCAGCGTACATGTGGAATCTGATGTTATGTTTTCGGGTGATGTCGCCGAGGGGCAGCATGTAGATGAGAAATAGGAGGAGGCCAAGGATAGATCGTTGGGAGACTCCAGAGGTAACGATGCGGGAGCTGGAAGAGAAATCATTGCAGGTGATTCTCTGGCTACGACTGGATAGATAAGAGTGGAAACAGTCGAAAGCAGTCCCACCCAGCAGGATAGTGTGCAACTGTGTCAAGGGTTGCAGACAGGTGGAGAAGGATGAGAAGGGATAGTTTACCACAGTCACAGTCATATAGGATGTCATTTGTGATTTTGATAAGGGCCGTTTCAGTACTGTGGTAGGGGCGAAAACCTGATTGGAGGGATTCAAACATGGAGTTGCAGGAAAGATGGGCACCGATTTGGGAGGTGACAACACGTTCAAAGACTTTGGAGAGGAAAGGGAGGTTGGAGATGGGGCAGTACAGAGGGGTTTAGGGTGGTTTTTTTGAGGAGGAGGGTGATGACAACAGTACCTGAGGAGAGGGAACTGTTAACAATATCAGCTAACATGGGGGCCAGGAAGGGAAGTTGGGTGGTCAGTAATTTGGTGGGAATAGAGTCGAGGGAGCAGGAGGTGGGTCTCATGGTCAAGATGAGCTTGGAGAGGGCATATGGGGAGATAGGAGAGAAACTAGAGAAAGATATGAGTTCAAGGCTAGGGCAGGGGGGAGCCGTAGGGGAAGTTTGGCTCGGTGGGCTAGGGGAAGGGAGGGGCAGAGGCAGCTGAATGGATGGTCTACCCCAGTCCATCACCGGCATCTCCACATCATTGTTATTGGGAGAAAGCAGAAACAAGGTTCACAGAGGACTGGGAGGAACAAACAGCACTAGAATAAAGAGCAGTTCAGGAATAGGTGGGATCAGATAGGGGTAAATGCGAGGCAGTCTAAGATGAGACTGGAGTGCATGTGTATAAATGCTCGTAGTGTGGTAAATAAGGTCGGTGAGCTGCAGGCTCAAGTCGCCACATGGGAATATGATATAGTGGCAATAATAGAGACCTGGCTCAAAGAAGGGGAGGATTGGACACTTAATATTCCTGGATACAAGATATTCAGGAAAGATAGGGAAGGAAAGAAAGTAGGTGTTTGGCAGTATTGATCAAAGATACTGTTCCAGCACTGGAAAGGGATGATGTAATTGAGGGGTCAAAGACAGGATCTATTTGGTTCGAATTAAGGAACAATAGAGGAGCTATTATGCTTCTGGGTGTATACTATAGGCCACCAACTAGTGAGAAGGAGATAGAGGAGCAAATTTTCAGGCAAATTACTGAAAGATGCAAGAACTATAGAGTAGTGATGATGGGGGGCTTCAATTATCACCATATAGACTGGGTCAGTAACAGTGTAAAGGGCAAAGAGGGGGAAGAATTACTGAAATGTATACAAGAGAACTTTCTGGATCAGTGTGTTTCCAGCTCAACGAGGAAGGAAGCAGTGCTGGATCTAGTTCTGGGGAATGGAGTGGGGCAAGTGGAGCATGCTTCAGTTGGGGAGCATTTGGGGAACAGTGATCATAATATCATTAGGTTTAGAATAGTCATGGAAAAGGACAAGGAACAATCAAATGTGAAAATACTTAACTGGAGGAGGGCTAATTTCAGTGAGTTAAAAGGGGATCTTGCCCAGGTGGATTAGAATCAAAGATTGGAGACAAAACAGTAACTGAACAAAGGGAGGCCTTCAAGGAGGAGTTGGTTTGGGTACAGAGTAGACACATTCCCACCAGGGGGAAAGGAAGGGCATCCAAAGCTCGAGCTCCCTAGATGACTAAAGCTATAGAGATTAAAATGAAAGAGAAAAAGGAGGCTTATGGTAAATGTAAGGTTCGTAATACAGCAGAGAACCAAGCTGAATACAGAAAGTACAGAGGAGATCTAAAAAAGTGAATAAGAGGAGCAAAGAGAGAGAATGAGAATAGATTAGCAGCTAACATAAAAGAGAAATGAAAAGTTTTTTATAAACATATAAATAATAAAAGGGTAGTCAAAGGAAGGGTGGGACCGATTAGGGATAAAAAAGATCTTCCTGTGGAGGCAGAGAACATGGCTGAGGTACAAAATGAATACTTCACATTGGTCTTCACCAGAGAAGAGGATGCTGCCATTGTACCAGTAAAGGAGGAGGAGGAGTGATATTGGATAGGATAAAAATAGATAATAGATAAAATACTTAAAAGATTGGCAGTACTCAAAGTAGAAAAGTCACCCGGTCCAGATGTGATGCATCCGAGGTTACTGAGGGAAGTAAGGGTGGAAATTGCAGAGGCTCTGGCCACAATCTTCCAATCCTCCTTAGATATGGGGACAGGTCACAGTTAGTGAGTGTGATTTTTACAGTGAGTGTTACCATGAGTGAGTTACAGTGGGTGTGTTACAGAAGGTGTTTGTGTTACAGTGATTGTGAGTGTTACAGTGATTGGTTCAGTGAGTCCAAATGTTATATTGAGTGTATGTTACAGCAACTGAGTGTGTGTGTGTGTTAGTGAGTGAGAGTTACAGTGAGTGTTAGTGAGTGGGCATATTACAGTGAGTGTGAGTTACAGTGAGTGTGTGTTACAGTGAGTTACAGTGAGTGTGTGTTACAGTGAGTGTGTTACGTGAGTGTCTGTTACAGTGAGTTACAGTGAGTGTGTGTTACAGTGAGTGTGTTACGTGAGTGTCTGTTACAGTGAGTTACAGTGAGTGTGTGTTACAGTGAGTGTGTTACGTGAGTGTCTGTTACAGTGAGTTACAGTGAGTGTGAGTTACAGTGAGTGTGTGTTACAGTGAGTGTGTTACAATGAGTGTGTGTTACAGTGAGTGTGTGTTACAGTGAGTGTGTTACATGAGTGTGTGTTACAGTGAGTTACAGTGAGTGAGTGTTACAGTGAGTGTGTTACATGAGTGTGTGTTACGTAAGTGTGTGTTACAGTGAGTTACAGTGAGTGTGTGTTACAGTGAGTGTGTTACGTGAGTGTGTGTTACAGTGAGTTACAGTGAGTGTGTGTTACAGTGAGTGTGTTACAGTGAGTTACAGTGAGTGTGTGTTACAGTGAGTTACAGTGAGTGTGTGTTACAGTCAGTGTGTGTTTCAGTGAGTGTGTGTTACAGTGAGTTACAGTGAGTGTGTGTTACAGTGTGTGTGTTACAGTGAGTTACAGTGAGTGTGTGTTACAGTGAGTGTGTGTTTCAGTGAGTGTGTGTTACAGTGAGTTACAGTGAGTGAGTGTTACAGTGAGTTACAGTGAGTGTGTGTTACAGTGTGTGTGTTACAGTGAGTTACAGTGAGTGTGTGTTACAGTGAGTGTGTGTTTCAGTGAGTTACAGTGTGTGTTACAGTGAGTTACAGTGAGTGTGTGTTACAGTGAGTGTGTGTTTCAGTGAGTTACAGTGTGTGTTACAGTGAGTGTGTGTTACAGTGAGTTACAGTGAGTGTTACAGTGAGTTACAGTGAGTGTGTGTTACAGTGAGTGTGTTACGTGAGTGTGTGTTACAGTGAGTTACAGTGAGTGTGTGTTACAGTGAGTGTGTTACAGTGAGTTACAGTGAGTGTGTGTTACAGTGAGTTACAGTGAGTGTGTGTTACAGTGAGTGTGTGTTACAGTGAGTTACAGTGAGTGTGTGTTACAGTGAGTTACAGTGAGTGTGTGTTACAGTGAGTTACAGTGAGTGTGTGTTACACTGAGTGTGTAACAGTGAGTTACAGTGAGTGTGTGTTACAGTGAGTGTGTGTTGCAGTGTGTGTTACGTGAGTGTGTGTTTCAGTGAGTTACAGTGTGTGTTACAGTGAGTGTGTGTTACAGTGAGTTACAGTGTGTTACAGTGTGTTACAGTGAGTGTGTGTTACAGTGAGTGTGTGTTACAGTGTGTTACAGTGAGTTACAGTGAGTGTGTGTTACAGTGAGTGTGTGTTGCAGTGTGTGTTACGTGAGTGTGTGTTTCAGTGAGTTACAGTGTGTGTTACAGTGAGTGTGTGTTACAGTGAGTTACAGTGTGTTACAGTGTGTTACAGTGAGTGTGTGTTACAGTGAGTGTGTGTTACAGTGTGTTACAGTGAGTTACAGTGAGTGTGTGTTACAGTGAGTGTGTGTTACAGTGTGTAACAGTGAGTTACAGTGAGTGTGTGTTACAGTGAGTGTGTGTTACAGTGAGTGTGTGTTGCAGTGTGTGTTACGTGAGTGTGTGTTTCAGTGAGTTACAGTGTGTGTTACAGTGAGTGTGTGTTACAGTGAGTTACAGTGTGTTACAGTGTGTTACAGTGAGTGTGTGTTACAGTGAGTGTGTGTTACAGTGTGTTACAGTGAGTTACAGTGAGTGTGTGTTACAGTGAGTGTGTTACAGTGTGTGTTCCAATGAGTGTGTTACAGTGTGTTAGAGTGAGTTTGAGTGTTACAGTGTGTGTTACAGTGAGTGTGTGTTAGTGTGAGTGTGTGTTAGTGTGAGTGTGTGTTAGTGTGAGTGTGTGTTCCAGTGAGTGTGTGTTCCAGTGAATAGTGCCACAGAGGAAAGGATCTTTATTTGCAGCAGGTATTTTAATCCTTTTCTTGTGAACTGTTTTTATTTGAAACAATGTAAAGTGTGTTTAATGGGATATAAAGTACATTGCGCCTGTCCAGCTCACTGAGTGTAAAGTGGATGTCATGGCCTGCCCCCCTCCCCCACCTCGACACTCTTGGCTTCAGTCACACTGTCCACCCCAATGGCCTCTCTTGATAACATCTTCCACAACACCCTGCCCTTTGGGGAATAGTGTCCTCACTCACTTCCCTTCCTAATAATCTCATTCTTATCTTATCGACCTGGGACCTGAACTCTTGTTGCCTTGGAAACCATTTCTCCCAGTGTCATCACACGTGACATAATCACCTCTCCGCGGAGCTGCTCCTGTTCCACCGTGGACTCACTGTCAACGCCATTCCTGCCACATTCCCAGTGAGGGGATGAGAGCGGTGGGAATGGGAGCAGATCCATGAGAATTCCCCCAATAATCAAACTTGTAAAGGCTGTCCTGCTCCTCTCTCCTTTCCTCCCCTCCCTCTTTCTTCTCGTCTCTCCTCTCCGCTCTTCCCTTACCCTCTTCCCCCTCTCTCCAGTCGTCCCCTTCCCTCCCCTCCTCTCCACTCTTCCCCCTCCCTCTCCACTCTTCCCCCTCCCTCTCCACTCTTCCCCCTCCCTCTTCACTCTTCCCCCTCCACTCTACCCCCTCTCTCTCCACTCTAACCCCTCTCTCTCCACTCTACCCCCTCTCTCTCCACTCTTCCCTTCCACTCTTCCACTCTTCCCCCTCTCTCTCCACTCTTCCCCCTCTCTCTCCACTCTTCCCTCTCTCCTCTCTCTTCCCCCCTCTCTCTCCACTCTCTCTCCACTCTTCCCCCTCTCTCTCCACTCTTCACCCTCTCTCTCCACTCTTCCCCCTCTCTCTCCACTCTTCCCCCCCTCCTCTCTCTCCACTCTTCCCCCCCTCCTCTCTCTCCACTCTTCCCCCCCTCCTCTCTCTCCACTCTTCCCCCTCTCTCTCCACTCTTCCCTCTCTCCTCTCTCTCCACTCTTCCCCCCTCTCTCTCTCTTCCCCCCTCTCTCTCCACTCTCTCTCCACTCTTCCCCCCTCCTCTCCCTCCACTCTTCCCCCTCTCTCTCCACTCTTCCCCCTCTCTCTCCACTCTTCCCCCTCTCTCTCCACTCTTCCCCCCTCTCTCTCCACTCTTCCCCCTCCTCTCTCTCCACTCTTCCCCCTCTCTCTCCACTCTTCCCCCTCTCTCTCCACTCTTCCCCCCTCTCTCTCCACTCTTCCCCCTCCTCTCTCTCCACTCTTCCCCCTCTCTCTCCACTCTCCCCCTCTCCTCTCTTCCCCCTCTCTCTCCACTCTTCCCCGCTCTCTCTCCACTCTCCCCCTCTCCTCTCTTCCCCCCTCTCTCTCCACTCTCCCCCTCTCCTCTCTTCCCCCCTCTCTCTCCACTCTCCCCCTCTCCTCTCTTCCCCCCTCTCTCTCCACTCTCCCCCTCTCTCTCTCTTCCCCCCTCTCTCTCCACTCTCCCCCTCTCCTCTCTTCCCCCCTCTCTCTCCACTCTCCCCCTCTCCTCTCTTCCCCCCTCTCTCTCCACTCTCCCCCTCTCCTCTCTTCCCCCCTCTCTCTCCACTCTCCCCCTCTCTCTCTCTTCCCCCCTCTCTCTCCACTCTCCCCCTCTCCCTCTCTTCCCCCCTCTCTCTCCACTCTCCCCCTCTCCTCTCTTCCCCCCTCTCTCTCCACTCTCCCCCTCTCCTGTCTTCCCCCCTCTCTCTCCACTCTCCCCCTCTCCTCTCTTCCCCCCTCTCTCTCCACTCTCCCCCTCTCCTCTCTTCCCCCCTCTCTCTCCACTCTCCCCCTCTCTCTCTTCCCCCCTCTCTCTCCACTCTCCCCCTCTCCTCTCTTCCCCCCTCTCTCTCCACTCTCCCCCTCTCCTGTCTTCCCCCTCTCTCTCCACTCTCCCCCTCTCCTCTCTTCCCCCCTCTCTCTCCACTCTCCCCCTCTCCTCTCTTCCCCACTCTCTCTCCACTCTTCCACATTCTCTCTCCACTCTTCCCCCCTCTCTCTCCATACTTCCCCCTCTCTCTCCACTCTCTCTCCCCTCTCTCTCTCTTCCCCTCCCTCTCCACTCTTCCCCCTCTCCATTCTCTCTCCACTCTCCCCCTCTCCTCTCTCTCCACTCTCCCCCTCTCCTCTCTTCCCCCCTCTCTCTCCACTCTCCCCCTCTCTCTCTCTCCCCCCCTCTCTCTCCACTCTTCCCCCTCTCTCTCCACTCTTCCCCCTCTCTCTCCACTCTTCCCCCTCTCTCTCCACTCTTCCCCCCTCTCTCTCCTCTCTTCCCCCCTCTCTCTCCACTCTCCCCCTCTCCTCTCTTCCCCCCTCTCTCTCCACTCTCCCCCTCTCCTCTCTTCCCCCCTCTCTCTCCACTCTCCCCCTCTCCTCTCTTCCCCCCTCTCTCTCCACTTTCCCCCTCTCCACTCTTCCCCCTCTCTCTCCACTCTCCCCCTCTCCTCTCTTCCCCCCTCTCTCTCCACTCTTCCCCCCTCTCTCTCTCTCCCCCCCTCTCTCTCCACTCTCCTCCTCACACATTATGACTCCCCACGGTGGGAACTGGAGCCCGGGTGTGTGGCAGGAGTTTCTTTTCCACTCCTCTCACTCCTTTCAGGAGAAAGGTGTCATGAGACATGTTCACAGGCTTGTGTTCAGATTATCCCAGTAATGTTTCCAGATCAGTAAAACAGTCTGTGGAGATGAAAGTTGAGACTTGCAATGTCCAACATTCCACCAGAGAGAGCCGGAGGCGCCCCCCGCCCCACCCGCACTCATCTCTTCATCAGTTCTGCGGCTCTAATGTTGTGCTTGCAGCTCCAAGTCGAATGAGCTGCGCCCGGAATTAACACCTCGGGAACACGTTCAACCTGGTTGGTGACAGGCATGTTCAGAAGTATCGCCATCAAAAGAGTTTTCATGAAAACAGATTACTCAATCAGACTGTCGGGCGTGTGTCCAATAACTTATGAAGGTGAGCTGCTGGCGATGAATTTTTGTTTCAAGGATTCTGTGAATATCTTGGGAGGTGCTGAATATTCTCCGACTCTTGTCACAAATCACACACCAAATCGAATTAAATGGACGCTCTCAATATTGATATCGATCTCACCCTCTCCAAACAGGTTTCAATCGCTCCATGTTCGAACAAAGAGAACTGACAATGAGGGACACACCGGCCGCAGCATTCACTGTCTGTCTCAGTGCTTTCTTACACCTGCAGTGCAATCACTCCAACGATACAAGCAGATCACAGTGAATAAAATTAGCTCAGTGGAAAAAAGAGTGGATCAAACTATTATTATATATCGCAGAGTGGATCAAACTATTATTATATCACAGAGTGGATCAAACTGTTATTATATATCACAGAGTGGATCAAATTATTATCATATATCACAGAGTGGATCAAACTTATATATCAGAGAGTGAATCAAACTATTATTATATATTACAGGTAGAATCAAACTATTATATATCACAGAGTGGATCAAACTATTATTATATATCAGAGAGTGAATCAAACTATTATTATATATTACAGGTAGAATCAAACTATTATTATATATCACAGAGTGGATCAAACTATTATTATATATCAGAGAGTGAATCAAACTATTATTATATATCACAGGGTGGATCAAACTATTGTTATATATCACAGAGTGGATCAAACTATTATTATGCATCACAGAGTGAATCAAACTATTATTATATATCAAAGGGTGGATCAAACTATTATTTCATATCACAGAGTGAATCAAACTATTATTATGCATCACAGAGTGAATCAAACTATTATTATGCATCACAGAGTGAATCAAACTATTATTATATATCAAAGGGTGGATCAAACTATTATTTCATATCACAGAGTGAATCAAACTATTATTTCATGTCCCAGAATCAATCAAACCATTATTTTTATCACAGAGTGGATCAAACTATTATTATATATCACAGGGTTAATCAAACTATTATTATATATCACAGAGTCAATCAAACTATTATTATATATCACAGAGTGACTCAAACTATTATTATATATCACAGAGTGGATCAAACTATTAGTGTATATCAGAGAGTGAATCAAACTATCATTAAATATCACAGGGAGAATCAAACTATTATTATATCTCACAGAGAGGATCAAACTATTATTATATATCACAAGGTGAATCAAACTATTATTAAATCTCACAGAGAGGATCAAACTATTATTATATGTCACAGGTAGAATCTAACTATTATTATATATCACAGAGTGGATCAAACTATTATTATATATCACAGGTAGAATCAAACGATTATTATATCTCAGAGAGTGAATCAAACTATTATTATATATCACAGAGTGACTCAAACTATAATGATATATCACAGAGTGAATCAAACTGTAATTGTATATCACACAGTGGATCAAACTATTATTTTTTCTCACAGAGTGAATCAATCTATTATTATATATCACACAGTGGATCAAATTATTGTTACATTTCACAGAGTGGATCATTTTATTATAATGGATCACAGATTGAATCAAACTATTATTTTATATCACAGAATCAATCAAACTATTATTTTATATCACAGAGTGAATCAAACTATTATTTCATATCACAGAATCAATCAAACTATTATTTTTATCGCAGAGTGGATGAAACTATTATTATATATCACAGGTAGAATTAAACTATTATCATATATCACAGGGTGAATCAAACTATTATTATATCTCACAGAGTGAATCAAACTATTATTATATATAACAGAGTGGATCAAATTATTAATATATATCAGAGAATGAATCAAATCATTTTTATATATCACAGGGTTAATCAAACTATTATTATATATCACAGAGTGAATCAAATTATTATTATATATCACAGGGTTACTCAAAATATTATTATATATCACAGAGTGAATCAATCTATTATTATATCTCACAGAGTGAATCAAACTATTATTGTATATCACAGAGTGAATCAACCTGTTATTATATAACACAGAATGAATCAAACTATTATTATTTCTCACAGGGTTAATCAAACTATTATTATATATCACAGAGTGAATCAAATTATTATTATATATCACAGGGTTAATCGAACTATTATTATATATCACAGAGTGAATCAAACTATTATTATATATCACAGAGTGAATCAAACTGATATTATATATCACAGAGTGAATCAAACTATTATTATATATCACAGAGTGAATCAAACTGTTATTATATATCACAGAGTGGATCAAACTATTATTATTTCTCACAGATTGAATCAAACTATTATTATATATCACAGGGTGGATCAAACTATTATTATATATCAGAGAGTGAATCAAACTATTATTAAATATCACAGGGTGAATCAAACTATTATTATATCTCACAGAGAGGATCAAACTATTATTATATATCACAGAGTCAATTAAACTATTATTATATATCACAGAGTGGATCAAATCATTGATATATTTCACTGAGTGGATCAAATTATTATAATGCATCACAGAGTGAATCAAACTATTATTATATATCTCAGAGTGAATCAAACTATTATCATATATCACAGAGTGGATCAAATTATTAATATATATCAGAGAATGAATCAAATTATTTTTATATATCACAGGGTTAATCAAACTGTTATTATCTATCACAGAGTGAATCAATCTATTATTATATATGACAGAGTGGATCAAATTATTGTTATATTTCACAGAGTGGATCAAATTATTATAATGCATCACAGAGTGAATCAAACTATTATTTCATATCACAGAATCAATCAAACTATTATTTTATATCACAGAGTGAATCAAACTATTATTTCATATCAGAGAATCAATCAAACTATTATTTTTATCACAGAGTGGATCAAACTCTTAATATATTTCACAGAGTGAATGAAATTATTGTTATATATCACAGGGTTAATCAAACTATTATTATATGTCACAGAGTGAATCAAATTATTGTTATATATCACAGGGTTAATCAAACGATTATTATGTATCACAGAGTGACTCAAACTATTATTATATATCAGAGAGTGAATCAAACTATTATTATATATCACAGTTTGGATCAAACTATTATTATATATCACAGGTAGAATCAAACTATTATTGTATATCACAGAGTGGATCAAATTATTAATATATATCACAGAGTGAATCAAACTATTATTATATATCACAGATAGAATCAAACTATTATTGTATATCACAGAGTGGATCAAATTATTAATATATATCACAGAGTGAATCAAACTATTATTATATATCACAGATTGGATCAAACTATTATTATATATCACAGGTAGAATCAAACTATTATTATATATCACTGAGTGGATCAAACTATTATTATATATCAGAGAGTGGATCAAACTATTATTATATATCACAGGTAGAATCTAACTATTATTATATATCACAGAGTGGATCAAACTATTATTAAATATCACAAAGTGGATCAAACTATTATTAAATATCACAAAGTGGATCAAACTATTATGATATATCAGAGAGTGGATCAAACTTTTATTATGTATCACAGAGTGGATCAAACAATTATTATATATCACAGAGTGGATCAAATTATTAATATATATCACAGAGTGAATCAAACTATTATTATATATCACAGATTCAATCAATCTATTATTATATTTCACAGAGTGGATCAACCTATTATTATATATCACAGGGTGGATCAAATTATTAATATATATCACAGAGTGCATCAAACTATTATTAAATATCACAAAGTGGGTCAAACTATTATGATATATCAGAGAGTGGATCAAACTTTTATTATGTATCACAGAGTGGATCAAACAATTATTATATATCACAGAGTGGATCAAATTATTAATATATATCACAGAGTGGATCAAACTATTATTATATATCACAGAGTGGATCAAACTATTATTGTATATCACAGAGTGGGTCAAACTATTATGATATATCAGAGAGTGGATCAAACTTTTATTATGTATCACAGAGTGGATCAAACAATTATATATCACAGAGTGGATCAAATTATTAATATATATCACAGAGTGGCTCAAACTATTATTATATATCACAGAGTGGATCAAACTATTATTATATATCACAGGGTGAATCTAACTATTATTATATATCACAGAGTGGATCAAACTATTATTAAATATCACAAAGTGGGTCAAACTATTATGATATATCAGAGACTGGATCAAACTTTTATTATGTATCACAGAGTGGATCAACAATTATTATATATCACAGAGTGGATCAAATTATTAATATATATCACAGAGTGAATCAAACTATTATTATATATCACAGAGTCAATCAATCTATTATTATATTTCACAGAGTGGATCAACCCATTATTATATATCACAGAGTGAATCAAATTATTATTATATATCACAGACTGACTCAAACTATTATTTTCTATCAGAGAGTGAATCAAACTATTATTAAATATCACAGAGTGACTCAAACTATTATTATATATCAGAGAGTGAATCAAACTATTATTATATATCACAGAGTGACTCAAACTATTATTATATATCAGAGAGTGAATCAAACTATTATTATATATCACAGGGTGGATCAAACTATTGTTATATATCACAGAGTGGATCAAACTATTATTATGCATCACAGAGTGAATCAAACTATTATTATATATCACAGAGTGAATCAATCTGTTATTATATATCACAGAGTGGATCAAATTATTGTTATATTTCACAGAGTGGATCAAATTATTATAATGCATCACAGAGTGAATCAAACTATTATTTCATATCACAGAATCAATCAAACTATTATTTTATATCACAGAGTGATTCAAACTATTATTTCATATCACAGAATCAATCAAACTATTATTTTTATCACAGAGTGGATCAAACTCTTAATATATTTCACAGAGTGAATCAAATTATTGTCATTTCTCACAGGGTTAATCAAACTATTATTATATATAACCGAGTGACTCAAACTAGTATTATATATCGCAGAATGAATCAATCTATTATTATATATCACAGAGTTGATCAAATTATTGTTATATTTCACAGAGTGGATCAAATTATTATAATGCATCACAGAGTGAATCAAACTATTATTTCATGTCACAGAGTGAATCAAACTATTATGATATCTCACAGAGAGGATCAAACTTTTATTATATATCACAAGGTGAATCAAAATATCATTATATATCACAGGGTGGATCAAACTATTATTATATCTGACAGAGTGGATCAAACTATTATTACATATCACAGAATCAATCAAACTATTATTTTTATTACAGAGTGGATCAAACTCTTGTTATATTTCACAGAGTGAATCAAATTATTGTTATATATCACAGGGTTAATCCAACTATTATTATATATCACGGAGTGAATCAAAGTATTATTATATATCACAGAGTGAATCAAATTATTGTTATATATCACAGGGTTAATCCAACTATTATTATATATCACGGAGTGAATCAAAGTATTATTATATATCGCAGAGTGGATGAAACTATTATTATATATCACAGGTAGAATTAAACTGTTATTATATATCACAGGGTGAATCAAACTATTATTATATATCACAGAGTGACTCAAACTATTATTATATATCACAGAGTGACTCAAACTATTATTATATATCAGAGAGTGAATCAAACTATTATTATATATCACAGAGTGACTCAAACTATTATTATATATCAGAGAGTGAATCAAACTATTATTATACCTCACAGGTGGAATCAAACTATTATTACATATCACAGAGTGGATCAAACTATTATTATATATCAGAGAGTGACTCAAACTATTATTATATATCAGAGAGTGAATCAAAATATTATTATATATCACAGGGTTAATCAAACTATTATGATATATCACAGAGTGAATCAAATTATTGTTATATATCACAGGGTTAATCCAACTATTATTATATATCACAGAGTGAATCAAACTATTACTATATAACACAGAGTGACACAAATTATTATTATATATCACAGAGTGGATCAATCTATTATTATATATCACAGAGTGAATCAAACAATTATTTTATATAACAGAGTGAATCAAACTGTTATTATTTATCACGGAGTGGATCAAACTATTATTATATATCACAGAGTGGATCAAAATTTATTATATATCACAGAGTGAATCAAACTATTATTATATATCACAGAGTGGATCAAACTATTATTATATATCACAGAGTGGATCAAACTATTAATATATTTCGAGATTGGATCAAACTATTATTATATATCACAGGTAGAATCAAGCTATTGTTATAGATCACAGAGTGAATCAAACTTTTATTATATATCACAGAGTGGATCAAACTATTATTTCATATCACAGAATCAATCAAACTTTTATTTTTATCACAGAGTGGATCAAACTATTATTATATATCACAGGGTTAATCAAACTCTTATTATATATCACAGAATGGATCAAACTATTGTTATATATCACAGGGTTAATCAAACTCTTATTATATATCACAGATTGAATCAAATTATTGTTATATATCACAGGGTTATTCAAACTATTATTATATCTCACAGAGAGGATCAAACTTTTATTATGTAACACAAGGTGAATCAAGATATCATTGTATATCACAGGGTGGATCAAACTATTATTATATCTCACAGAGTGGATCAAACTATTATTATATATCACACAGTGGATCAAACTATTATTAAATATCACAGAGTGAATCAAACTATTATTATATATCACAAAGTTAATCAAACTATTATTATATATCAGAGTGAATCAAACTATTATTATATCTCACAGAGTGGATCAAACTATTATTATATATCACAGAGTGACTCAAACTATTATTATATATCACAGAATGAATCAAACTATTATTATATATCAGAGAGTGAATCAAACTATTATTATATATCACAGAGTGACTCAAACTATTATTATATATCAGAGAGTGAATCAAACTATGACTATATATCAGAGTGGATCAAACTATTATTATATATCACAGAGTGACTCAAACTATTATTATATATCAGAGAGTGAATCAAACTATTATTATATATCACAGGGTTAATCAAGCTATTATGATATATCACAGAGTGAATCAAATTATTGTCATATATCACAGGGTTAATCCAACTATTATTATATATCAAAGAGTGAATCAAACTATTACTATACATCACAGAGTGACTCAAACTATTATTATGTATCACAGAGTGGATCAATCTATTATTATATATCACAGAGTGAATCAAACAATTATTTTACATAACAGAGTGAATCAAACTGTTATTATATATCACGGAGTGGATCAATCTATTATTATATATCACAGAGTGAATCAAACAATTAATATATTTCTAGATTGGATCAAACTATTATTATATGTCACAGGTAGAATCAAACTATTGTTATAGATCACAGAGTGAATCAAACTTTTATTATATATCACAGAGTGGATCAAACTATTATTTCATATCACAGAATCAATCAAACTTTTATTTTTATCACAGAGTGGATCAAACTATTATTATATATCACAGGGTTAATCAAACTCTTATGAAATATCACAGAGTGAATCAAATTATTGTAAAATATCACAGGGTTAATCAAACTATTATATATCACAGAGTGAATCAATCTATTATTATATGTCACAGAGTGAATCAAACTATTATTATAGATCACAGAGTGACTCAAACTATTATTATATATCAGAGAGTGAATCAAACTATTATTATATATCACAGGTGGGATCAAACTATTATTATATATCACAGAGTGCATCAAACTATTATTATATATCAGAGTGGATCAAACTATTATTATAAATCACAGAGTGGATCAAACTTTTATTATATATCACAGAGTGACTCAAATTATTATTATATATCACAGAGTGAATCAAACTATTATTATATATCACAGAGTGACTCAAACTATTTTTATATATCAGAGAGTGAATCAAACTATTATTATATATCACAGGGTTAATCCAACAATTATTGTATATCACAGAGTGGGTCAAAGTATAATTATATATAACAGAGTGAATCAAACTCTTATTATATATCACAGAGTGAATCAATCTATTTTTATATCTCACAGAGAGGATCAAACTTTTATTCTTTATCACAAGGTGAATCAAAATATCATTGTATATCACAGGGTGGATCAAACTATTATTATATATCACAGAGTGAATCAAATGATTATTATATATCACAAAGTTAATCAAACTATTATTATATATCAGAGTGAATCAAACTATTATTATATCTCACAGAGTGGATCAAACTATTATTATATATCACAGAGTGACTCAAACTATTATTATATATCACAGAATCAATCAAACTTTTATTTTTATCACAGAGTGGATCAAACTATTATTATATATCACAGGGTTAATCAAACTCTTATGAAATATCACAGAGTGAATCAAATTATTGTAAAATATCACAGGGTTAATCAAACTATTATATATCACAGAGTGAATCAATCTATTATTATATGTCACAGAGTGAATCAAACTATTATTATAGATCACAGAGTGACTCAAACTATTATTATATATCAGAGAGTGAATCAAACTATTATTATATATCACAGGTGGGATCAAACTATTATTATATATCACAGAGTGCATCAAACTATTATTATATATCAGAGTGGATCAAACTATTATTATAAATCACAGAGTGGATCAAACTTTTATTATATATCACAGAGTGACTCAAATTATTATTATATATCACAGAGTGAATCAAACTATTATTATATATCACAGAGTGACTCAAACTATTTTTATATATCAGAGAGTGAATCAAACTATTATTATATATCACAGGGTTAATCCAACAATTATTGTATATCACAGAGTGGGTCAAAGTATAATTATATATAACAGAGTGAATCAAACTCTTATTATATATCACAGAGTGAATCAATCTATTTTTATATCTCACAGAGAGGATCAAACTTTTATTCTTTATCACAAGGTGAATCAAAATATCATTGTATATCACAGGGTGGATCAAACTATTATTATATATCACAGAGTGAATCAAATGATTATTATATATCGCAAAGTAAATCAAACTATTATTATATATCAGAGTGAATCAAACTATGATTATATCTCACAGAGTGGATCAAACTATTATTATATATCACAGAGTGGATCAAACTATTCATATATTTCTCGATTGGATCAAACTATTATTATATGTCAAAGGTAGAATCAAACTATTATTTCATATCACAGAATCAATCAAACTTTTATTTTTATCACAGAGTGGATCAAAATATTATTATATATCAAAGAGTGAATCAAACTTTTATTATATATCACAGAGTGGATCAAACTATTATTTCATATCACAGAATCAATCAAACTATTATTATATATCACAGAGTGAATCAAACTGTTATTATATATCACAGGGTTAATCCAACTATTATTATATATCACAGAGTGGATCAAAGTATAATTATATATCACAGAGTGAATCAAACTATTACTATACATCACAGAGTGACTCAAACTATTATTATGTATCACAGAGTGGATGAAATTATTGTTATATATCACAGGTAGAATCCAACTATTATTATATAACACAGAGTGACTCAATCTATTATTATATATCACAGAGTGAATCAAGCTATTATTATATATCACAGAGTGAATCAAATTATTGTTATATATCACAGGGTTAATCAAACTATTATTATATATCACAGAGTGAATCAATCTATTGTTATATATCACAGAGCGAATCAAACTATTATTATATATCACAGGGTTAATCAAACTATTATTATATATCACAGAATGAATCAATCTATTATTATATATCACAGAGTGAATCAAACTATTATTATATATCACAGGGTTAATCAAACTATTATTATATATCACAGAGTGAATCAATCTATTATTATATATCACAGAATGAATCAAACTATTATTATATATCATAGCGAGGATCACACTTTTATTATATATCACAAGGTGAATCAAAATATCATTATATATCACAGGGTGTATCAAACTATTATTATATATCACAGAGTGACTCAAACTATTATTATATATCACAGAGTGAATCAAACTGTCATTTTCTATCATAGAGTGGATCAAACTATTGTTAATTCTCACAGAGTGAATCAAACTATTATTACACATTACAGAATGAATCAATCTATTATTATATAGCACAGAGTGGATCAAATTATTGTTATATTTCACAGAGTGGATCAAACTATTATTATGTATCACAGAGTGAATAAAACTATTATTATATAGCACAGAGTGGATCAAACTAATATTGTATATCACAGAGTGGATCAAACTATTATTATACATCACAGGGTGAATCAAACTTTCATGATATATCACAGAGTGGATCAAACTATTATTTCCTGTCACAGAATAAATCAAACTTTTATTTTTATCACAGAGTGGATCAAACTATTATTGTATATCACAGAGTGAATCAATCTATTATTATATATCACAGGGTTAATCAAACTATTATTATATATCACAGAGTGAATCAAACTATTATTATATATCACAAAGTAAATCAAACTATTATTATATATCAGAGTGAATCAAACTATTATTGTATGTCAAAGTTAGAATCAAACTATTATTATATATCACAGAGTGGATCAAACTATTATTATATATCACAGAGTGAATCAATCTATTATTATACATCACAGAGTGAATCAAACTATTATTATATATCACAGGGTTCATCAAACTATTATTATATATCACAGAGTGAATCAATCTATTATTATATATCACAGAGTGAATCAAATTATTGTTATATATCACAGGGTTAATCAAACTATTATTATATATCACAGCGAGGATCACACTTTTATTATATATCACAAGGTGAATCAAAATATCATTATATATCACAGGGTGGATCAAACTATTATTATATATCACAGAGTGGATCAAACTATTATTATTTCTCACAGAGTGATTCAAACTATTATTACACATCACAGAATGAATCAATCTATTATTATATAGCACAGAGTGGATCAAATTATTGTTAGATTTCACAGAGTGGATCAAACTATTATTATATATCACAGAGTGAATAAAACTGTTATTAGATATCACAGAGTGGATCAAACTGTTATTATACATCACAGGGTGAATCAAACTATTATTATATCTCACAGAGAGGATCAAACTGTTATTATATATCACAGAGTGACTCAAACTATTATTATATATCACACAGTGGATCAAACTTTATTATTTCTCACGGTTTGGATAAAACTATTATTGCATCTCACAGAGTGGATCAAATTATTATTACATATCACAGAGTGACTCAAACTATTATTATATATCACATAGTGAATCAAACTATTATAATATATCACAGAATGGATCAAACTATTATTATATCTCACAGAGTGGATCAAACTATTATTATATATCACAGAATGGATCAAACTATTATTATATCTCACAGAGTGGATCAAACTATTATTTTCTATCACAGAATGGATCAAACTATTATTATATATCACAGAGTGGATCAAACTATTAATATCTTTCTAGATTGGATCAAACTATTATTATATATCACAGGTAGAATCAAACTATTATTTTTATCACAGAGTGCATCAATTTATTATTATATTTCACAGAGTGGATCAAACTATTATTATATATCTCAGAGTGAATCAAACTATTAATATTTTTCTGGATTGGATTAAACTATTATTATATATCACAGAGTGATTCAAACTATTATTACACATCACAGAATGAATCAATCTATTATTATATAGCACAGAGTGGATCAAATTATTGTTATATTTCACAGAGTGGATCAAACTATTATAATATATCACAGAGTGAATAAAACTGTTGTTAGATATCACAGAGTGGATCAAACTATTATTATACATCACAGAGTCAATCAATCTATTATTATATTTCACAGAGTGGATCAACCTATTATTATATATCACAGAGTGAATCAAATTATTATTATATATCACAGAGTGACTCAAACTATTATTATAAATCACAGAGTGGATCAAACTTTTATTACATATCACAGAGTGACTCAAACTATTATTATATATCACAGAGTGAATCAAACTATTATTATATATCACAGAGTGACTCAAACTATTTTTATATATCAGAGAGTGAATCAAACTATTATTATATATCACAGGGTTAATCAAACTATTATGATATATCACAGAGTGAATCAAATTATTGTTATATATCACAGGGTTAATCCAACTATTATTATATATCACAGAGTGGATCAAAGTATAATTATATATAACAGAGTGAATCAAACTCTTATTATATATCACAGAGTGACTCAAACTATTATTATATATCACAGAGTGACTCAAACTATTATAACATATCACAACGTGAATCAAACTATTATTATATATCACAGAGTGAATCAAACTATTATTATATCTTACAGAGTGGATCAAACTATTATTATATATCACAGAGTGGATCAAATTATTGTTATTATATCAAAGGGTTAATCAAACTATTATTATATATCACAGAGTGAATCAATCTATTATTATATATCACAGAGTGAATCAAACTATTATTATATCTCACAGAGTGGATCAAACTATTATTATATATCACAGAATGGATCAAACTATTAATATATTTCTAGATTGGATCAAACTATTATTATATGTCACAGGTAGAATCAAACTATTATTATATATCACAGAGTGGATCAAACTATTATTATATATCACAGGTAGAATCAAGCTATTGTTACAGATCACAGAGTGAATCAAACTTTTATTATATATCACAGAGTGGATCAAACTATTATTATATATCACAGAATCAATCAAACTTTTATTTTTATCACAGAGTGGATCAAACTATTATTATATATCACAGGGTTAATCAAACTCTTATTATATATCACAGAGTGAATCAAATTATTGTTATATATCAAAGGGTTAATCAAACTATTATTATATATCACAGAGTGAATCAAACTATTATAATATCTCACAGAGAGGATCAAACTTTTATTATATATCACAAGGTGAATCAAAATATTATTCTTTATCACAGCGTGGATCAAACTATTATTATATCTCACAGAGTGGATCAAACTATTATTATATATCACACAGTGGATCATACTATTATTTCATATCACAGAATCAATCAAACTCTTATTATATATCACAGGGTTAATCAAACTCTTTTTCTATATCACAGAGTGAATCAAACTATTATTATATATCACAGAGTGACTCAAACTATTATTATGTATCACAGAGTGAATCAAACTATTATTATATATCAGAGAGTGAATCAAACTATTATTATATACCACAGAGTGACTCAAACTATTATTATATATCAGAGAGTGAATCAAACTATTATTATACCTCACAGGTGGAATCAAACTATTATTACATATCACAGAGTGGATCAAACTATTATTATATATCAGAGAGTGAATCAAACTATTATTATATATCACAGGGTTAATCAAACTATTGTGATATATCACAGAGTGAATCAAATTATTGTTATATATCACAGGGTTAATCCAACTATTATCATATATCACAGAGTGAATCAAACTATTACTATACATCACAGAGTGACAGAAACTATTATTATGTATCACAGAGTGGATCAATCTATTATTATATATCACAGAGTGAATCAAACAATTATTTTATATAACAGAGTGAATCAAACTGTTATTATATATCACGGAGTGGATCAATCTATTATTATATATCACAGAGTGCATCAAACTATTGTTATATATCAGAGTGAATCAAACTATTATTATATATCACAGAGGGACTCAAACTATTATTATATATCACAGAGTGGATCAAACTATTATTGTATATCACAGAGTGGATCAAACTATTATTATATATCACACAGTGGATCAAACTATTATTAAATATCACGGAGTGAATCAAACTATTATTATATATCACAAAGTAAATCAAACTATTATTATATATCAGAGTGAATCAAACTATTATTATATCTCACAGAGTGGATCAAACTATTATTATATATCACAGAGTGACTCAAACTATTATTATATATCACAGAGTGAATCAAACTATTATTATATATCAGAGAGTGAATCAAACGATTATTATATATCACAGAGTGACTCAAACTATTATTATATATCAGAGAGTGAATCAAACTATTATTATACCTCACAGGTGGAATCAAACTATTATTACATATCACAGAGTGGATCAAACTATTATTATATATCAGAGAGTGAATCAAACTATTATTATATATCACAGGGTGAATCAAACTATTATGATATATCACAGAGTGAATCAAATTATTGTTATATATCACAGGGTTAATCCAACTATTATCATATATCACAGAGGGAATCAAACTATTACTATACATCACAGAGTGACAGAAACTATTATTATGTATCACAGAGTGGATCAATCTATTATTATATATCACAGAGTGAATCAAACAATTATTTTATATAACAGAGTGAATCAAACTGTTATTATATATCACGGAGTGGATCAATCTATTATTATATATCACAGAGTGCATCAAACTATTATTATATATCAGAGTGGATCAAACTATTATTATAAATCACAGAGTGGATCAAACTTTTATTACATATCACAGAGTGACTCAAACTATTATTATATATCACAGAGTGAATCGAACTATTATTATATATCACAGAGTGACTCAAACTATTTTTATATATCAGAGAGTGAATCAAACTATTATTATATTTCACAGGGTTAATCAAACTATTATGATATATCACAGAGTGAATCAAATTATTGTTATATATCACAGGGTTAATCCAACAATTATTATATATCACAGAGTGGATCAAAGTATAATTATATATAACAGAGTGAATCAAACTCTTATTATATATCACAGAGTGACTCAAACTATTATTATATATCACAGAGTGAATCAAACTGTTATTATATATCACAGAGTGACTCAAACTATTTTTATATATCAGAGAGTGAATCAAACTATTATTATATATCACAGGGTTAATCAAACTATTATGATATATCACAGAGTGAATCAAATTATTGTTATATATCACAGGGTTAATCCAACAATTATTGTATATCACAGAGTGGATCAAAGTATAATTATATATAACAGAGTGAATCAAACTCTTATTTTATATCACAGAGTGAATCAATCTATTGTTATATCTCACAGAGAGGATCAAACTTTTATTCTTTATCACAAGGTGATTCAAAATATCATTGTATATCACAGGGTGGATCAAACTATTATTATATATCACAGAGTGAATCAAACGATTATTATATATCACAGAGTGGATCAAACTATTATTTCATATCACAGAATCAATCAAACTTTTATTTTTATCACAGAGTGGATCAAACTATTATTATATATCACAGGGTTAATCAAACTCTTATGAAATATCACAGAGTGAATCAAATTATTGTAAAATATCACAGGGTTAATCAAACTATTATATATCACAGAGTGAATCAATCTATTATTATATGTCACAGAGTGAATCAAACTATTATTATAGATCACAGAGTGACTCAAACTATTATTATATATCAGAGAGTGAATCAAACTATTATTATATATCACAGGTGGGATCAAACTATTATTATATATCACAGAGTGCATCAAACTATTATTATACATCAGAGTGGATCAAACTATTATTATAAATCACAGAGTGGATCAAACTTTTATTATATATCACAGAGTGACTCAAACGATTATTATATATCACAGAGTGAATCAAACTATTATTATATATCACAGAGTGACTCAAACTATTTTTATATATCAGAGAGTGAATCAAACTATTATTATATATCACAGGGTTAATCAAACTATTATGATATATCACAGAGTGAATCAAATTATTGTTATATATCACAGGGTTAATCCAACAATTATTGTATATCACAGAGTGGATCAAAGTACAATTATATATCACAGAGTGAATCAAACTATTACTATACATCACAGAGTGACTCAAACTATTATTATGTATCACAGAGTGGATCAAATTATTGTTATATATCACAGGTAGAATCCAACTATTATTATATAACACAGAGTGACTCAATCTATTATTATATATCACAGAGTGAATCAAACTATTATTATATATCACAGAGTGAATCAAATTATTGTTATATATCACAGGTTTAATCAAACTATTATTATATATCACAGAGTGAATCAATCTATTATTATATATCACAGAGTGAATCAAACTATTATTATATATCACAGGGTTAATCAAACTATTATTATATATCACAGAGTGAATCAATCTATTATTATATATCACAGAGTGAATCAAACTATTTTTATATATCACAGGGTTAATCAAACGATTATTATATATCACAGAGTGAATCAATCTATTATTATATATCACAGAGTGAATCAAACTATTATTATATATCACAGCGAGGATCACACTTTTATTATTTATCACAAGGTGAATCAAAATATCATTATATATCACAGGGTGTATCAAACTATTATTATATATCACAGAGTGACTCAAACTATTATTATATATCAGAGAGTGAATCAAACTATATATCACAGAGTGAATCAAACTGTCATTTTCTATCATAGAGTGGATCAAACTGTTATTATTTCTCACAGAGTGAATCAAACTATTATTACACATTACAGAATGAATCAATTTATTATTATATAGCACAGAGTGGATCAAATTATTGTTATATTTCACAGAGTGGATCAAACTATTATTATGTATCACAGAGTGAATAAAACTATTATTATATAGCACAGAGTGGATCAAACTAATATTGTATATCACAGAGTGGATCAAACTATTATTATACATCACAGGGTGAATCAAACTTTAATGATATATCACAGAGTGGATCAAACTATTATTTCCTGTCACAGAATAAATCAAACTTTTATTTTTATCACAGAGTGGATCAAACTATTATTGTATATCACAGGGTGAATCAAACTCTTATTATATATCACAGAGTGAATCAAATTATTGTTATATATCACAGGGTTAATCAAACTATTATCATATATCACAGAGTGAATCAAAGTATTATTACATATCACAAAGTAAATCAAACTATTATTATATATCAGAGTGAATCAAACTATTATTGTATGTCAAAGTTAGAATCAAACGATTATTATATATCACAGAGTGGATCAAACTATTATTATATATCACAGAGTGAATCAATCTTTTATTATACATCACAGAGTGAATCAAACTATTATTATATATCACAGGGTTCATCAAACTATTATTATATATCACAGAGTGAATCAATCTATTATTATACATCACAGAGTGAATCAAACTATTATTATATATCACAGGGTTCATCAAACTATTATTATATATCACAGAGTGAATCAATCTATTATTATATATCACAGAGTGAATCAAATTATTGTTATATATCACAGGGTTAATCAAACTATTATTATATATCACAGCGAGGATCACACTTTTATTATATATCACAAGGTGAATCAAAATATCATTATATATCACAGGGTGGATCAAACTATTATTTTTCTCACAGAGTGGATCAAACTATTATTATTTCTCACAGAGTGATTCAAACTGTTATTACACATCACAGAATGAATCAATCTATTATTATATAGCACAGAGTGGATCAAATTATTGTTATATTTCACAGAGTGGATCAAACTATTATTATATATCACAGAGTGAATAAAACTGTTATTAGATATCACAGAGTGGATCAAACTATTATTATACATCACAGGGTGAATCAATCTATTATTATATATCACACAGTGGATCAAACTTTATTATTTCTCACGGTTTGGATAAAACTATTATTGCATCTCACAGAGTGCATCAAATTATTATTACATATCACAGAGTGACTCAAACTATTATTATATATCACAGAGTGAATCAAACTATTATTATATATCACAGAGTGGATCAAACTATTATTATATCTCACAGAGAGGATCAAACTGTTATTATATATCACAGAGTGACTCAAACTATTATTATATATCACACAGTGGATCAAACTTTATTATTTCTCACGGTTTGGATAAAACTATTATTATATATCACAGAGTGAATCAAACTATTAATATATTTCTGGATTGGATCAAACTATTATAATATATCACAGGTCAAACTATTATAATATATCAAACTATTATTATATAACACAGAGTGACACAAATTATTATTATATATCACAGAGTGGATCAAACTATTATTAGAAATCACAGAGTAAATCAAACAATTATATTTTATCACAGAGTGAATCAAACTGTTATTATATATCACAGAGTGAATCAAACTATTATTATATCTCACAGAGTGGATCAAACTATTATTATATATCACAGAGTGGATCAAATTATTGTTATTATATCAAAGGGTTAATCAAACTATTATTATATATCACAGAGTGAATCAATCTATTATTATATATCACAGAGTGAATCAAACTATTATTATATCTCACAGAGTGGATCAAACTATTATTATATATCACAGAATGGATCAAACTATTAATATATTTCTAGATTGGATCAAACTATTATTATATGTCACAGGTAGAATCAAACTATTATTATATATCACAGAGTGGATCAAACTATTATTATATATCACAGATAGAATCAAGC